>NW_026570967.1:0-10000 GCF_027595985.1 Sorex araneus
TTAGTCCAGCAGGAGCCTGTAGCCCCCTGTCCAGTTACTCTTCCTCATTATCTCTGTATCATCTCCTTGACCCGCACCCCCAGCCCTTAGCATCACCGCTTCAACCCTACTCACTCCAGGTCAGGACCCAGCACCCACTAAATTGTAACACTGCAGTAAATGGCCATAAACTGACACCCAAACGCTGTTGCGATGAACTATCCCCCGAGCGGGCCACGTTGTGACTCACAGCCATCAATCACCCTCCGCAACTGTTCTGATTAATTGAGCCCTGGGCCAGCGCTCTTCAGTCCAAAGAGGTTCTTATGCCAAGAGCACCAAAAGAAGAGTTTGTATTTATGCAGAAATCAATGCCCCCAGTCCCCCGAATACACTCACAAGAGCCGTGCCCAGCTCTGCCCGCTGTGAGCCTGTTCTTAGGCTCCCCGGTGTGGCCGCAGCCCCACCCAGAAATAAGATAAAATGTCTTAGCACACAATAGTCTATGCAATTTAAAAAAAAATGTATAGGCCCACCAAAATAATAATAATAATAATAATAATAATAATGCCATTTTTGAAAAAATGTTTTTAGCCACTTCTCTGCAATTTCGTGGCGATTTTTTATTTTATTTTATTTTGCTTTTGGGGGGGTCCCACCCGGCATTGCACAGGGGTTCCTCCTGGCTCTGCACTCAGGAATGACTCCTGGCGGTGCTCGGGGTGGGGGGGACCCTCTGGGATGCTGGGACTCGAACCCAGGTCGGCTGCGTGCAAGGCAAACGCTCTCCCCGCTGTGTTATCACTCCAGCCCCGTTTTGTGGCAATTTTGAGGAGTTCTGTTCTGTTCTGGTGTGTGGTTCTCACGACCTGTACAATTAAAACATTCGCGCGCACACACACACACACACACACACACACACACACACTCCCTTTCGTTATGTGTCATACCAAAAAATAGAGCAAGGGGCTGGAGTGATAGCACAGCGGGGAGGGCGCTTGCCTTGCACGCGGCCGACCCGGGTTCGATTCCCAGCATCCCATAGGGTCCCCCGAGCACTGCCAGGAGTCATTCCTGAGTGCAGAGCCAGGAGTGACCCCTGTGCATCACCGGGTGTGACCCAAAAAGCAAAAAAAAAAAAAATAGAGTAAGAAGAGGAGCTGGAATTCAGCGCGGAGGGCACTTGCTTTGCACGTGGCCGACCCAGATGTGATTCCCCATGTTGCCTCCTCACCCCACAGGGGTCCTGGTGGGCGTGGCCAGGCATGCAGACGGAGCCAACACAACCCCTGGGCACGGACCTGGACCCTCCCCCTGGCGTGACAATTGCCGAACGCGTTTGCACACCCAAGGGGGCCTGAGGGCTTGCCCACACCCTTGGGCGTCACCCACACAAGTCTTGCCCCAAGGCCAGATGCAAATCCGTGTCCAGCAGCACTTTGCAAGCCATCGGCCTGGCCACCGGAGGGGTCCTGAGGCCTGTGTTTCTTGACCTGCAACCGTGGACCATTTCCCTGGACGTGTGAGGCTGCGTGGCCCTGTGCGTCCCAGAAAAAAGCGTGACCAGGAGCGAGATGCCATCTTTCCTTTCCCAGCGTCCGTCTGGGGGCCACCTGCTGGGAGCTGGCAGGCAGAAGTGTGGACGCCACCGTGGCCTTCTCACTCTCAGTTCTCCTTTGCACTGAGGCAGGTGACGTGGTTTGTCGGTTCCTTTCCGGAAGCTTGAGGTGGCCGTGGAGGTCTGAGGCGGAGATGTGGGTCCCGAGAAATGCAGTGAAGGAGAGACGGAGATGCTACAATGCTCCCTAGAGATCCTTGCAAAACACACACACAAACACACACACACAGCCACACACAGCCACATGGCCCAGGTGTGGGCTATAGATACAGCCACGTGGCCCAGGTGTGGGATATAGATACAGCCACGTGGCCCAGGTGTGGGGTATAGATACACCCACGTGGCCCAGGTGTGGGATATAGATACAGCCACGTGGCCCAGGTGTGGGCTATAGATACAGCCACGTGGCCCAGGTGTGAGTTATAGATACAGCCACATGGCCCAGGTGTGGGCTATAGATACACCCACGTGGCCCAGGTGTGAGTTATAGATACAGCCACATGGCCCAGGTGTGGGCTATAGATACAGCCACGTGGCCCAGGTGTGGGATATAGATACACCCACATGACCCAGGTGTGGGCTTTAGCTACACCCACGTGGCCCAGGTGTGTCTGTAGCTACACCCACGTGGCCCAGGTGTGGGCTATAGATACACCCACGTGGCCCAGGTGTGGGCTATAGATACAGCCACATGGCCCAGGTGTGAGCTATAGATACACCCACGTGGCCCAGGTGTGGGCTATAGATACAGCCACGTGGCCCAGGTGTGGGATATAGATACACCCACATGACCCAGGTGTGGGCTTTAGCTACACCCACGTGGCCCAGGTGTGTCTGTAGCTACACCCACGTGGCCCAGGTGTGGGCTATAGACACAGCCACATGGCCAGGTGTGAGCTATAGATACAGCCACGTGGCCCAGGTGTGGGCTATAGATACAGCCACGTGGCCCAGGTGTGGGATATAGATATACCCACGTGCCCAGGTGTGGACTTTAGCTACACCCACGTGGCCCAGGTGTGTCTGTAGCTACACCCACGTGGCCCAGGTGTGTCTGTAGCTACACCCACGTGGCCCAGGTGTGGGCTGTAGCTACACCCACGTGGCCCAGGTGTGGGCTATAGATACACCCACGTGGCCCAGGTGTGGGCTATAGATACAGCCACATGGCCCAGGTGTGGGCTATAGATACAGCCACGTGGCCCAGGTGTGGGCTATAGATACAGCCACGTGGCCCAGGTGTGGGTTATAGATACACCCACGTGGCCCAGGTGTGGGCTATCGATACACCCACGTGGCCCAGGTGTGGGCTATAGATACAGCCACGTGGCCCAGGTGTGGGCTATCGATACAGCCACGTGGCCCAGGTGTGGGCTATCGATACACCCACGTGGCCCAGGTGTGGGCTATAGACACAGCCACGTGGCCCAGGTGTGGGCTATAGACACAGCCACGTGGCCCAGGTGTGGGCTATAGACACAGCCACGTGGCCCAGGTGTGGGCTATAGATACAGCCACGTGGCCCAGGTGTGGGATATAGATACACCCACATGACCCAGGTGTGGGCTTTAGCTACACCCACGTGGCCCAGGTGTGTCTGTAGCTACACCCACGTGGCCCAGGTGTGTCTGTAGCTACACCCACGTGGCCCAGGTGTGGGCTATAGATACACCCACGTGGCCCAGCTGTGGGCTGCAGGTGTGAGCCCAGGCCCGGCTCTGAGGTGCCAGTGCAGGTGCGTGCCCGCGGCTGCCTCTCCTCTGGACAGTCTCAGGCCAGGGCCAGCGCCGTGTCCTTCACCAGGCCCCGGGGACCACGCCCTTCCCAGCACCCAAAGGGCAGCTCCTCCCCGACACCGAGGCTCCCCCAGGGGTCTCCCACACCCAGCCCCAGGGGCCCCGGGAACGACGTTTGTGAGATCCTGGGCGCCCCGTGGGCCCCGTGGCGCGTGGTCGAGAGTCCAGCGTCACCAGCTGCGGGGGCCGGAGAGAGACCCTGAGCCTGAGACAGAGGCACCCGGCCCGCCCCCGACCTTTGACCCGATCTCCCAGCTGCCCTGTGCAAGGCGAAACCCCCCTCCCCCCCGGGCTCTGTCCGTGCCCCTCGGATGCATCTTACGGTCACGGCAGATGGCATGGACCCCGGACTGTGAGGTGGGCGTCTCTGCAGGGGCCACGCCAGACTCCGTCACACGCGTGCCTGGGAGGAAGAGTCCAGACTCGGCCCCTGCCAAGCTCAACACTCACTAAGGGTTGCCGGCTGTGTGCCCTGCCTGCTGCCAGCCTTATTACTGACTCCCTGAGCCGTAGGGGGGTCCCTGCGTTTTGACCCCTTTCCACCTCACATTAATGCCCACACAACACCAACTTCACCCCCCCCCCGGGCTTGGGAATCAGCGATAGAACCTTCCGGATGCACCTTCCAGGAGACCCCACAACACTGTGTCTACTGCCCTGTTCTTTTTTTTTTTTTTTTGCTTTTTGGGTCCCACCCAGCAATGCACAGGGGTCACTCCTGGCTCTGCACTCATGAATCACCCCTGGCAGTGCTCAGGGGACCCTATGGGATGCTGGGAATCGAACCCGGGTCTGCCTTGTGCAAAACCAACGCCCTCCCCGCTGTGCTATGGCTTCGGCGCCAAGATGCTGAGATTTTGAGAGACTTTTGAGAGACCGAGATTCACGTCCGGCAGGGCGGGGGGGTGGGTAGCATTGCTCAGCCGACAGAGAAGATTTGCAGAGACCCCCCCCCCATCTGCGTGGGCAGCCGTTTTCATTTCTGGTGGGTAGGGGGCATCTTGGCAAGGCAGAGGGGCAGGCAGGCTGGTGCCCACGGCTGTCTCCTGCCCTGCTGGGAGATACTTTTCCCAGCTCAGAGAAAAGGCGCCCCCGGGAATAACGTGGCTCTGGGGGGCGGAGGGGCAGGGAATGGACCCATTGCCCACCTCGACTCCTCACATCCACGGGGGCACTCGGGGGTACACAGCTGTGGGCAGCCTTGGCACAGGGCAGGCACGGAAGCAGAGGGCGGGATCAGGTGCAGAAATTCGGCCTTGGGCAATTCAGCAACCACAGACCCGCTGACCTCAGTTTGTCCCTTACCCCCCCTGTGTGCCCCCTGCCCCTCCCGGCTTCTTAGAACCCAACACCCCTGCCACACAACTGTGTTTCTTCCCAGTTTGTGAATACGGATTTTTTTTTAAATTTTTTTTGCTTTTTGGGTCCCACCTGGCGATGCTCAGGGCTGACTCCTGGCTCTGCACTCAGGAATGACTCCTGGCGGTGCTCAGAGGACCCTATGGGATGCTGGGAATCGAACCCGGGTCGGTCTTGTGCAAGGCCAACGCCCTCCCCACTGTGCTATCGCTCCAGCTCTTGAATGTAAGGGAGCAATCACTCCGGATGTTTGTGTAAGGCACGCTACATTTTTTTCCCCAAAAAAATGGGAAAAAATTAGAGGATGTTTTTCAAAACATCCTCTAATTTTGGGATGTTTCTGTGTGCCATGCTTTCTCCTGAATCCAGAAAGGACACACAATTCTTTTATTGAAAAACCATGAGATGATAGCACAGCAGGGAGGGTGTTTGCCTGGCATGTGGCTGACCCGGGTTGGATTCCCTGCATCCCATAGGGTCCCCCGAGCACCGCCAGGAGTCATTCCTGAGTGCAGAGCCGGGAGTCAGCCCTGAGCATCGCCGGGTGGGACCCAAAAAGCAAAAAAAAAAAAATAGAAAAACCATGAGATACAGCAACAAAGCTTTTATGTTTGAGTGTCAGTCATACAATGATGGAACACGCATCCCTCCACCCGTGCCCATTCTCCACCACCCGTGTCCCCAGTGTCCCCACATCCCGCCCTCCCCCTGCCTCCATGGCAGACAATCTCCCCCACACACTCTCTCTCTGCTTTGGGGCATCATGGTTTGCAATACAGACACCGAGAGGTCATCACGGTGCGTCCTTTGTCGACTCTCAGCACATGTCTCCCATCCCGAGCATCCCTCCAACCATCCCTGACTCAGTGACCCCTTCTGCATCCCAGCCGCCTTCTCCCCCAACTCATGAGGCGGCTTCCAACCATGGACCCATTCTCCTGGCCCTGGTCTCTACCGCCCTTGGGTGTCTGTCTCCTGTTATATAATTTTATAGTCCACAAACGGGTACAGGAAAAGACACACAACTCACTGACAATCGAGGCCAGAGAGATAGGCTGGCATTGAAGACGCTTGCCTTGCCCGTGGCCAGCTATGGTGCCGTCCCTCTCACCTCAGGAGTGACCTTTAACACGAAGCTGGGAAGACTCCCTGAGCACTGCCAGGTGGCCCCTCCCCGTGTCTACAATAAAATAAAAAAGTCAATGTTTGATCACCAGCCTTGCTGTTTGCCACTGTCTGGGCTCAGTGAGAAGGAGGCAGGAAGAGATTGTATCTTTTGATACAATTTGTATCAAATTGTATCACATTTGATAAATCTGTATCAAATTGTATCACATTTGATATGATTTGTATCAAATCATATCACAGTTGATACGATTTGTATCAAATTTTGTCACATTTGATATGATTTGTATCACATTTGACATGTTTTGTATCAAATTTTGTCACATTTGATACAGTTTGTATCAAATTGTATCACACTTGGTACAATTTGTATCAAATTGTATCACACTTGGTATTATTTGTATCAAATTGTATCACACTTGATACGATTTGTATCACATTTGATATGGTTTGTATCAAATTTTGTCACACTTGATACAGTTTGTATCAAATTTTGTCACACTTGATACAGTTTGTATCAAATTGTGTCACACTTGGTACAATTTGTATCAAATTGTGTCACACTTGATACATTTTGTATCAAATTGTATCACACTTGATCTGATTTGTATCAAATTATATCACACTTGATACAATTTGTATCAAATTGTATCACATTTGATACCATTGTATCAAGAGATGGGAACCCAAGAAGCGCTGAGCACAGAGAAGGTTGCCACCGAGGGCAGGAGACCCAAAGCACAGCCGGACACAGGGGTCCCCAGCTGGACCCGGGGTCCAATCAGCGGGTTTCCATCGTTGGTGTGTCTATTTTTCATCTCTGCAGGGGTGCGGGGTGGGTGACGGTGCCCGGCAGACCAGGGCAAGCTGCCCTGCCGGGTGCCACCGTGGGTACCCAGAGACCGTTGCACAACCTCATCCCCGTGACGCAGCAGGGAGGTTTGCACACGGCCCCTGCTCGGAACACGGCCGTGATAATGGCCGGTGCTGAGTCACGGCGGCCGAGGGAGATTGTTCCGGAGAAGAACGGCGGGGGAGACCTCTGACGACAATGGTGTGTCAGAGCCGCAGCACCGGGCAGGCAGGGAGGCGCTGGGGCGGCAGGGGCGGGGCGGGGCGGGTTGTTGGGTTGTTGGGTTGTCGGGCTGGGTTTGGTTCTCGGGAACTTGTGGGTTTGGTTCTTGAGGGCAGAGGCGGCAGCTGTGGCCCCAGAACCAAGAAGCGGGAAAGAAGGGAAGGGAAGGAAGGGTGAGGAGGGGAGGGGAGGGGAGAGAGGCAGAGACAGACAGAAAGAGAGAGAGACAGAGACAGAGACAGAGAGAGACAGAGACAGAGAGACACACACAGAGAAAGACAGAGAGAACATCTTTAAGTATCAGTATTGCTAATCATAATGCCAGAAAGGAGAGAAAGACAGAGAGAGACAGAGACAGAGAGAGTCAGAGACAGACAAAGACACACACAGAGAAAGACAGAGAGAGACAGAGACAGAGAGACACACACAGAGAAAGACAGAGAGAACATCTTTAAGTATCAGTATTGCTAATCATAATGCCAGAAAGGAGAGAAAGACAGAGAGAGACAGAGACAGAGAGAGTCAGAGACAGACAAAGACACACACAGAGAAAGACAGAGAGAGACAGAGACAGAGAGACACAGAGAGAGACACACACACAGAGAAAGACAGAGAGAACATCTTTAAGTATCAGTATTGCTAATCATAATGCCAGAAAGGGGAGAAAGACAGAGAGAGACAGAGACAGAGAGAGTCAGAGACAGAGAGAGACAGAGACAGAGACAGAGAGATAGAGAGAGAGACACACACAGAGGAAAGACAGAGAGAGAGAGAACACCTTTAAGTATCAATATTGCTTTAAGTATCATAATGCTGGAAAGGAGAGAGACAGACAGAGACAGAGAGAGAAAGAGAGACAGAGACAGAGAGAGACAGAGTCAGAGAGAGAGATAGACACAGAGACAGAGCCACAGAGAGAGAAACAGTGAGACAAAGTGAGAGACAGGGAGAGGCAGACAGAGAGACAGAGCCACAGAGAGAGAAACAGTGAGACAAAGTGAGAGACAGAGAGAGACAGACAGAGAGACAGAGCCACAGAGAGAGACAGAGATGGAGAGACAGAGAGAGAGAGAGACAGAGAGAGACACAATCAGGACCTGTCTCCATACTGCATGGCATAATGCCCAGAAACCCCCATGAGGTGAGAGACAGAGAAACACAGAGAGACAGAGATAGACAGAGAGACAGAGACAGAGAAACACACAGAAAGAAAGAGAGAGAGAAAACCTTTAAGTATCACTATTGCTAACCATAATGCTGAAAGGGAGAGACAGAGACAGAGAGACAGAGAGAGACAGAGAAAAAGAGAGAGATACAGAGAGAGAGAGAGACACAGAGAGAGCACCTTTAAGTATCAGTATTGCTAGCCATAAGGCCAGAAAGGAGAGAGACAGAAAGAGAGAGACAAAGAGACAGACAGAGACAGACAGAGAGACAGAGACACAATCTGTTTCCATAATGCATGGCATACTACCCAGAAACCCCCATGAGGTGAGAGAGACAGACAGACAGAGAAACACCAAGAGACAGAGATGGTCAGAGAGACCGAGACAGACAGAGACAGAGACAGACAGAGACAGACAGAGAGAGACAGAGAGACAGAGACACAATCTGTTTCCATAATGCATGGCATACTACCCAGAAACCCCCATGAGGTGAGAGATAGAGACAGACAGAGAAACACCAAGAGACAGAGATGGTCAGAGAGACCGAGACAGACAGAGACAGAGACAGACAGAGACAGAGACGGACAGAGAGACAGAGACAGACAGAGACAGAGACGGACAGAGAGACAGAGACAGACAGAGACAGAGACACAGAGAGACACACACAGAGAGAAAGAGAGAGCACCTTTAAGTATCAATGTTGCTAACCATAATGCCAAAAAGGAGAGAGAAGAGACAGAGAGAAAGAGAGAGAGACAGATGGGGGCTGGAGTGACAGCCCAGCGGGGAGGGCGTTTGCCTTGCACGGGGCTGACCCGGGTTCGAATCCCAGCACCCCATATGGTGCCCCTGAGCACCGCCAGGAGTGATTCTTGAGTGCATGAGCCAGGAGGGACCCCTGAGCATCGCTGGGTGGGACCCAAAAAGCAAAAAAAAGAAAAAAGAGAGAGAGAGAGAGACAGAGACAGAGACAGAGAGACAGAGAGAGACACACACAGAAAGACACAGAGAGAGAGAGAAAACACCTTTAAGTATCAGTATTGCTAACCATAGTGCCAGAGAGGAGACAGAGAGAGACAGAGAGACAGAGACAGAGAGAGACAGAGAGAGACAGAGAGACAGAGAGACAGAGAGAGAAGGAAAGTGTCCGCCATAGAGACAGGCAGGGGTGGGGGGTGTCGGGAGGGACCCTGGGGACTCTGGTGCCCGGAACTGTGCCCTGGGGGAGGGCGGGGTGCTGGGACCCCGTGTGACGGACACCTGGCCCCCAACAGCTTTGTAGCTGTGCAGCTCACAGCCATTCAACGAAACAAACACAACCATTCCGTGAGGAGCAAGACTCCAATGACGGTTTTCCCGGGCAACAACGTCCCAACGCTACAACTGGCCCCAGTGCACCCCCTCCCCCCTCCCCCCAGGACCCCAAGCCCCTCCCACCACGGCCCCCACCCCATCACGCCCGCTGTGGGTCAGTTCTCCTGCTCCGTGGCTTTGCTCTTTGTCACCCTCTCTGGTTTTGTTTTCTTTTTGGGTCCCACCCGGCGATGCTCAGGGCTGACTCCCGGCTCTGCACTCAGGAATCACCCCTGGCGGTGCTCGAGGGGACCCTAGGGGATGCTGGGAATCGAACCCGGGTCGGCTGCGTGCAAGACAGACGCCCTCCCCGCTGTGCTCCTACTTAAAGATCACATACACACACACACACACAGACAGGCAAATACAGACACACAGAGATGCATACAAATACACACACGTGCACACAAAGACACACAGATACACACATTGAAATACACATTGAAATACACATTAAGTACACACAGAGACACACATAGTTACAGACACACATGCACACACAAGACACACAGACATGGGCAAATAGAGA
>NW_026570967.1:15000-20000 GCF_027595985.1 Sorex araneus
TTCACCCACCCACCCACCCATCTACCCATCCACCCATCCATCCACCCATCCACCCATCCATCCATCCATCCATCCACCCATCCACCCACCCACCCATCCATCCATCCATCCATCCATCCATCCATCCATCCATCCATCCATCCGTCTGTCCATCCATCCGTCTGTCCGTCCATCCATCGATCCATCGATCCATCCACCCATCCACCCATCCATCCATCCATCCATCCATCCATCCATCCACCCATCTGTGGGGAGCCGTGGACGAGAAGTCTTAGGCCCCTCTCCCCCACAGCTTGTGATCTCTGCATGACCTCCGCCTGCCTCGATAGAGGGACTGAAAACAGACGTTCACGAGCCCCCGCTAACAGGATATTGAGCCACAATGAAAACAGTTAGGGCTGACAGCTCTGTTCCTGCTCTCACTCTGATCAAATTGTCAAGGATGTGTAAGTTAATGATTATACGCACAAGCCCCCTATCTTCACTGCCCATTTGCTGTGTACGTTGTGTACGTGACCTACGAGTTTCTCAATCCCCCTGCAAAGTATATAAGCATCAACCCTGCCTTGAATAAACGCTCTAGACCCTCACGAGTCTTGAGACATTCCCTAACCCTTTCACCTTTACAGGTCCCTCAGGAGAGACTTTCACCCGTCCCAGTCGAGCTCTCCGGGAGACGGGCTACAGTAGCTGCTGGCCAGCTTCTCACCTGTCCTCCACAGAAGACAGAGCACGACAACTGGCGCCCAACGTCGGTGGACTCCCTCGTCTCTCCTCCCCGGTCGACGGTTTATCCCGGGTCTCCTCGTGTTCGTCCTTCCTGAGTCGGAATACGTGTGAGTTTCCTCCGTGCATGCACCTCGCGACCCTGTCGCCCCATTTTCTTTGTTAGTCGACCCCCTCGCCGTCTGGCTACGTCCTCGTGACCACAGTATTCAGGCCTTTGCCTCCCTCTTCTCGCCCTGCGTTATGGGCTCCCTTGTTAGTACTGAGACCAAGTTCCTCCAATCCTTACAGGACGAACTAGTCTCCCGCAAGATCCATGTTTCCAAAGCTGACCTTTCCCAATTCTTTGCTATCCTACATAAGGCTTCTCCCTCATTCGTCATTACTGCTCCAAAAATTGCTCGCTCCACCTGGCTCTCCCTAGGCGACGAGTTGTCCACCTACTGCGACGAGCAGCATGATCCTGCCTTCAAGGAATGCATTTTGAAATACTGGCAACTCCTTGATGGCATAATTACTGCTGCTCCCATTTCCCAGTCTTGTGCCGCTATTATTAAGGACGGCCAAGCCCTGTTGGCCTCAGCATCCCGAGCTCAAACCCCCGTTCTCCCTTCGGATCCCTGCCCCCCACCCTATGTTTCTTCTTCAGCTACCGCCCCTCCGCCACCCACTTCTTCCTCTTCCTCCTTTGTGGCCCTTGAACATTCGCCCTCCCCCACGCCTCTGTCCCCAGAGGATCAGGCTGACTTGGACGCCGCGGCCGCAGTCTATCACGAGGATCCTCCCCTCATTTCGCTTGCTGCGACCCCTCCGGATCCCCCTTTGCCGGCCTCTTCGGCTACGGCGATAGATCGCCTGTCCTCCTCTATAGATCGCCTCCTTTCTCTTCTTTCACCTTCCGATGTTCCACAGGCTTTTCCTGTTATTTTGCGCCCCGTCCCCCAGGACCCTCCCTCCACCCCTGTCGCCCCTGCTGCCCCTCCGGCGGAGGGCTCCCCTGCATCTTCCGCCTCCTCAATCCACCCCATGACCACCCGCTCACAGGCTCAGGGTGCGGCTCGCCGCCTTGTCCCTGCGGTCCAGCCCTCTGATTGCCCCCGTCCTGTTCCGACCCTTGCGGAGGCGGCGGGTGCTCTCCCGCAGCCCTCTCCTCCGCCCCCTCGCCGCGGCCCTGGCGACATCTATCGCCAGGAACTCGAGTTTAGGGACCTCGATCAGGCCTCTCTTAGAGAACTCCGCAAAGCCGTTCAGGATTACGGCGCTCGGGCTCCTTATACCCTCTCTTGCCTGGAAAGCCTTGCTTACGGCGGTAACCTTTTCCCTGAGGAATGGCGCATAACTGCTCGTCGCTGTCTCCGCCCTGAGCAAATTATCCTTTGGGAAGCGGAGTTTGTTAATAACTGTAAAGATCTCGCCCGGACAAATGAACTAGAATTCCTCCAGATATCGGGCTCAAAGCCCTATGACTCCATTCATGCACAGCGGGACCTCCCTTATCACTTACTTAACCTTACATCGCAGGCTGCTCTTAAAGCCTGGAAATCCCTTCCCTCTTCCTCTGCCCCCTCTCTTCCCCTTGCCAAAATTCAACAGGCTGATGATGAACCCTATCATGCCTTTATCTCCCGCCTCTTAGAGGCCATTGATAGAACCACGGGCATTTCAGATACTTCTAACCCCTTTGTTAAGCAGCTTGCTTTTGAAAATGCCAATTATACCATTTCCCTACTTGAAAGACTGGCCCGGGATAGGATGACCCCCCCCCCCTTTTGCCTCTAGATTGCTAGCTTCTTATTAGAAAGAGCCGGATGTACATTGTAGCAACCCCATTGTCAGGGGGACAAGACCAAAGGTAATGTGGACTCCCGTAGGGCAGGTTTAAGAATTTCTGTGTGAATGTACTGCGTTGGGTGCGCACCGGAATGAAAGAGGACCGGTCCGAATGAGTGCAGGAGTGTGATTTGTGCAAGTGCCTTTAGTGTGTGTGTATATTTGTCTCATTATATTTCTCTTAGTTATGCTTATTATTATCAGCAGAGAAGTCAGGAAAATGCAAGATCATGTGGTTGAGTGTTTAATAATATCAGGAATGAAAAAGAGTGTCGCTAAGGTGGTCTATCCACCTCAGAAGTAGTCTTGATCTTAAAATAGTAACATCTGGCAACCTTAAGTTTCAACAACTTGGTCATAGTTTTGCCGGCTTATATCAACAAAAGCGCTTTCTTGACCCGTTTTTAACAAGCAGGAAACCGGCTGGTCAGGCAGAGAAACGGGGAGTAATGTTCCCAATCGGCCGACAGGGCTTAACTTTGCCCTGGGGACTTCTCCTTCCTTTCTCAGTCTGTCAGTTCTCTCCCTGCCATTTTTTGAAGGGTCAGATCGATCGATCAAATGCATACATGTGCACATGTAGTGGTGTTTTTTGTTAGTAAATTCATTGTCTGTCTGTCTGTCTGTCTGTCTCTATGTGGAACACTTGAACTTGAGTGTTGGAGTCAGAGTGAAAATCAGCAGTAAAAATTAGACCAGGGAAAGCAGGATCACTACAAGAGATCAAAGTGGTATGTAGTCAAGCAATTTAAAGGGTTGAGGTGTTTTTTGGAACTTGTTAGACCAAGTTAAACAGAGATTAACCTCTGTTAAACAGAGATTTCTTATCAGAATGTTGAGCCTATGTTGAACCTATGGAAAATGCAAAATTCTCAATCTAGATTTCTTATTGTAAGAACATTAATGGCTATTAACAGTTGTAATTCTTCTGAAGTTCAGAGTCTCTACTATCTAGGAAGAGCTGCAGAAGTAGCGCCTAAAACTAAAGTGAAATAAAGCGTTCAGAGGATGCAAGGCTTTATCTTACAAGCCTCAGCTAATTTTAATGAGGAATTTAGCTGTTTTTAAAGCAACAGAGGTATAGAAACCACCAAAATAGACAAAGTTTTCTTATGTTTCCATAAACATTGATGGTCTGAGTGTTTTTCTGTGCTAATATCAAAGGTTGGTTTAAAAAAAAAAAAAGGGGGGGGGTGGAGGCTCTCTCTCTGTATTTGAAAGCATGTCTGTATGGTGGACTTGTTTAAAGTTAGAAAGCTCATGATTTGAACTAACTAAGGTACGAGAACTATTGAACTTAAGTCAAAGAAGGTTTTACTGTGTTTCACAAAAATTGATGGTCCAGAGGTCTTATGCTAGAATACCAATGTATATATTTGTATCTGCACTGGATTAGAATTATTTGACCTAGAGAATCTTGTGAGTTGAAATAACTGATATATGAAAACAGGCTCAAAGAGTAATGCTTCGGTTTAAAATATTATTTTCTAGAGTTGCAATATTGGTTGAAAAACTTATCGTACCTGTGTTTTATTAGATCTCTGAGATTTCGGTAACAAAACTTTTTAAAGCTACTTAGCTCAGGGTAATGAAGGGTCAATCTTAGATGTCAGTTTGAGAGATTTTTTTTTAAGATTTTCCCTGGGTCTACCCATCCCCCTGCTTTTCCAGCTCAGCAGGCTCTGCCTCAGTCAGACTGGATATGCAGACCCTCCCTCAACAATGAATTCTAATTACAGGTTTGCCCAGCAAATAAGACTTGCTAATTGGGTTTCTTAACTCTTCCAGGTATCTGGTTCTTGCAACTTTGTGAATGAGAAAGGGTCTGGGAAAACAATTGATTCTTATATTTGCATTAAAATCTGACAAACACACAAAAATAGTGTGAAACCCCTTGTAGGAGGAAAAGTCTATGCTTATATTTTAACAGATAACACCTACTAATGTACTCTGGGTCCTGCTATGGCTTGGCTTCATCTGGAGTAAACTTCATTTTCCTGATAAAGACCCCAAACCACCTCAAACAGATCTCAGCTGGAAGTCACAAGGAAATCTGAGGAAGAAAGGACAGGCCGAATTGGCCTGAGGACTTAGTCTGGGTTTTACGGTACCAACCTTATCCTGAACCTAGAGAACTTTGTATGCAAGTGTGAGATCCTTAATGTTTTATGGTAATCTATGAGTGTTTTAATCTTTATATTTGTGTTTTCCTAGAAATCAGAATTCTAAGATGTCTCCTGGTTAATTTCTAATGTGGAGTGAACCTTTGCCCAATGAATATGTTGTAAGAACTTTAGTTGTGAGCATCTTTAAAGTTGTTGAATATCTATAGAACTGACCTAATGCTTTTGAAATAACACTGAAAGTAGTTTTGTCATGTTAAATGAAATGATTGGTAATTTGTGCCCAAACTTGGAAGATCATGTTGTACTAAGTTCAGTAAA
>NW_026570967.1:25000-30000 GCF_027595985.1 Sorex araneus
CGGGTGGGACCCGAAAAGCAAACCGCAAAAGGAGAGGAGAATAGCAGGGCTGGCGGGGAGGGCAGGGGGCAGCAGGGCATGTTCGACGAACCTCTTGCCCACTGGGTCAGCTTCCACGCAGGTGCAACGTGTTTTGTTTTGTTGTTTTTTTTTTGCTTTTTGGGTCCCACCCGGGCGATGCACAGGGCTTCCTCCTGGCTCTACACTCAGGAATTACTCCTGGCAGTGCTCGGGGGACCCTATGGGATGCTGGGAATCGAACCCGGGTCGGCCGCATGCCAGGCCAACGCCCTCCCCGCTGTGGTATCGCTCCAGCCCCCAGGTGCAACGTGTTTTAAGGATGAACTGTGGAGTTTCACACACACACACACAGTTGCATGCTCCCACCTCACCCCTCCAAAGGTGCTCTGTGTCTGGTGCTCTGCCCAGCACAGACAGGACAGAGGGCAGGAAGGCGGCTGCAGACGGCTGAGCACCGTGGGGAGGGCAGCTCACTCTTGGTGGGGGATGGGTGCAGGACCCAGCGGCTGTATTTGGCCGAGCTGGACTGCGTGGCCCGTCCACACGGCAGGTAGGGGACAGTGCCGCTGACCGTCCATCAGCACAGCCCAAGGAGAACCCCTCACCCCTGTACAGACGAGGCAGAGGAGCAGTGGGGGGAGGGGGGAGGAGGCTGGTGTCCCCACCCGGAGCTGGCAGGGACGGGAAGGACCCTGCAGCTCTGGGTCCCCAAAGGGCAGATTTGTGGGCACCCCAGAGGGTCCCGTGTTCCCTGCTCGCCCTGGCCGTGAAGTAGCAGGGAGACAGGGGAGGCTCCTCCCAGGGCAACCCCCCACCCACCCTTGCAGAAAACAGGAAAAATCAGGAACTCAAGGGGAGGGGCTGGATGAGACCCTCACCCACCCACAGCCACACACCCAGAGAAGCTCCTGCAGGGACCCAAAGGGCAGGGAAGGAATTTGCTAGAAGCCCACCCCCCCACCCCCCCTGGCAACCCCCTTAGCAACGGGGACTTCCCTGCTGTGAAATTCCTTTCTGCAGGCAGGCGGGACGAGAAGCCAGGGACCCTGGGTCTGGGGGGGAGGGGAGGGGGGAGGGGCGGGAGCAGAGGCGGACGGGGAGAAAGTGACCAATGACCATCTCTGGACGGACGTGGCACCGACTGGCCCTTTGTCCCCGCCCCCATCTCTGCCCACCTCACCCCTCCCCGCCCGGAAGCCAGAGAGACTGTCCAGATGGCCAGGGAACGCCCCCCCCCCCATCCCGCCCTCACTGAGGAACACCCCTGTGTGTCCCCCGCCTGACCCCCCCGCCCAGGTCACCCAGAGTGTGTGGGCAGCCCTTCCTCCAGCCAGGGTCAGCCCTGGGGCAGGAGGAAATTCAGGCAGCCTGGCAGAGCTGAGGGTTTTACTGAGAAGTGGTGCGGGGAGGGGAGGGGAGGGGAGAGGAGGGGAGGGGAGGGGAGGGGAGGGGAGGAGAGACGAGGGGAGGGGAGGGGAGGGGAGAGGAGGAGAGGGGAGGGGAGGGGAGGAAAGGCGAGGGGAGGGGAGAGTGAGGGGAGGAGAGGGGAGGGGAGGAGAGGGGAGGGGAGGGGAGGAAAGGCGAGGGGAGGGGAGGGTGAGGGGAGGGGAGGAGAGGGGAGGGGAAGGGAGGGGAGGGGAGGGGAGGAGAGGGGAGGGGAAGGGAGGGGAGGGGAGGGTGAGGGGAGGGGAGGAGAGGGGAGGGGAAGGGAGGGGAGGGGAGGCGAGGGGAGGTGAGGAGAGGCGAGGGGAGGGGAGGTGAGGGGAGGGGAGGTGAGGGGAGGCCGGGGCAGAGACAAGTCACCCAGAATGCCCACGGTGGTTCTCATATCCCCGTCCACCCTCAGGGGGGGGGACACGGGTGGGGGAAGGGCATCGGAGAATCTCCCCCACCCGCACCCCTGCCTGCCTGCCCACCCTCTGGGCTCAGGGTGGGTGCCTGGCCCGTGTATTTGGGAGAGCCACGGCCCCAGCTAAGGGACACCCAGGGGCCCACGGAGTGATGGTGCCAATATGGCGGGGCTGAGGGCAGCCTTATGACACACCTGAGGGGAGGTCACTGCATGTAGGTAGGTGTTGTTGATCACTCACAGACGTCACGCGTTTTGGTGCAGGTAATTCTCCCTCTTCCTTTTTTTTTTTTTTTCCTTTTTGCTTTTTGGGTCCCACCCGGCGATGCTCAGAGGTTCCTGGTGGTGCTCGGGGGACCCTATTGGGATGCTGGGAATCGAACCCGGGCCTCTTGCAAGGCAAACGCCCTCCCCGCTGTGCTATCGCTCCAGCCCCCAGAGCAGTTAATTCTCCTGGGGAGATTAGCTCTGGAGTTCTGCCTCCCAGGGACATCTACATGGATTTTCTCTTTCCCTTTAATTATACGTAGGAAACAATTAATAGATATATATTTTTGAGTCGATCAACTCCCAAATAGTAGGCGCACAGCATTATCAGCCCGTCTGTTGTTGCAGCCAAGAACAGGGCTCGGGAGTCAAGTCTAAAAAGGCTCCAGGGGAACTAGAAAAACAAGTGACTCATTGCAAACACAAAGTCCAGAATCTCCAGAAGTTGCGGCTTGTAAGTCACCAAGGCTGACGTCAGGAAACTGTGGCAAGAGAGGTCAGGCAGAAAGGAAAGGTGAAAGAGAAACCCGGGGGGTTAGGGGTGCTCAAAGAGCACTGGGAGGGTCTCTGGGGGGTAAGGGAAAGGGGTGATTCACTGATGAAGCCTAAAGCATTTAGGGTGCTGGGTCGTGCAGGCACAGTGCAAAGCTCTGTCGAGCAGAGACAGAGGCAGAGAGACAGAGACAGAGAGACAGAGACAGAGAGACAGAGACAGAGAGAGAGAAGAGGCGTGAATGCTTCCTGCAGACACAGTTTGTGCCAGATACTGTGCAGACCACACGGAGGATATCACGCAAGAAACTCAGACACACAACTGGAGGTGGGGGAATACAACGCAGCCTGGAAAAAGGACAGACACTAAAGTCAGTCCACTACGGGCAGCGAGCAAGTCCCAGAAAGGGGGAAAAAAAAAGTGCCAAGTGCTGGTGTGAGGAGAACCTTGGTTAGTGCCCAGCGGTGAGGACGAAGAAGCACCCCCGTGTGTTTGGTGGATATTCCGGGCGATTGGGCTGATTTTCTCTTATTTTGGGGGTGCAGGGGGCATGAACAGAGGAGGCACAGCACACGGCGAAGCACAGACACTTTTTCTTGGTTTCTGCAAAACAGGGAGAGATGGTAGGAGAGAGCGGGATGGTGGTTGGTGCTCTTCCAGGCGGATGACCCAGGTTCGACCCCCTGGCATCCCACATAATTCCCTGAATGTGACCAGAGGTGGCTGCTGAGCACAGAGCCAGGAGTAAGCCCTGAGCACGGAGCCAGGAGTGAACCATGAGCACAGAGCTGGGAGTGGGCATTGAACACAGAGCTGGGAGTCAGCCCAGAGTACAGACCCAGGAGTGAGCCCTGAGCATAGAGCCAGGAGTCAGTCCTGAGCACAGAGTCGGGAGTCAGTCCTGAGCACAGAGTCGGGAGTCAGTCCTGAGCACAGAGTCGGGAGTCAGTCCTGAGCACAGAGCCTGGAGTCAGCCCTGAGCACAGAGCCTGGAGTCATCACTGGAGACAGAGCCAGGAGTCAGCCCTGAGCACAGAGCAAGGAGTGAGCCCAGAACAGAGCCAGGAGTGAGCCTTGAGCACAGACCCAGGAGTGAGTCCTGTGCATAGAGCCGGGAGTCAGCCCTGAGCACAGACCCAGGAGTGATCCTGAGCACAGAGCCAAGACTCAGCCCTGAGAACAGAGCCAGGAGTGAGCCCTGAGCACAAAGCTGGGAGTCATCTCTGATTACAGAGCCCGGAGTCAGCCCTGAGCACAGAGCCAGGAGTCAGCCCTGAGCACAGACCCAGGAGTCAGCCCTGAGCACAGACCCAGGAGTCAGCTCTGATCACAGAGCCAGGAGTGAGCCCTGAGCACAGAGCCAGGAGTCAGCCCTGAGCACAGAGCCAGGAGTCAGCCCTGAGCACAGAGCCAGGAGTCAGCCCTGAGCACAGAGCCAGGAGTCAGCCCTGAGCACAGAGCCAGGAGTCAGCCCTGAGCACAGAGCCAGGAGTCAGCCCTGAGCACAGAGCAAACCCCAAATAAAGCAAAGCAGGGTGTGGGTCCGCGTCACGGAGGAAGCCCCGTCTGCCCGTCCAGTGTTCTGTTCCCAGAGGACGTGCGTCTGGTCCCCGCTCCTCCCCCTGCCCTCGTGCCCGCGCTGGGGGCGTCGGGCACCACTTCCCCTTCCCAAAGGTCAGGGCTTTCCGGGGCACAGCCTGGCTCCGCCCCGGGGGGGACGGGGGTCGGGGCTCGGGCAGGTCCTGAGCTTCCTGCAGCCCAGAGCCGCTGGTCATCCCGTCCCCTACACGCGTGTGCCACCGTGAAACCCGGGCAATGGGCACAGAGGCAGCCCCGGGGCTCCCCTGCACCCAGCACCCTCCGCCCGGACCCCGTCCCAGAGACCCCCTCCCCCCCCGGAGAACACGGATGTGACAGGGGAACAGCACAGGGAGAACCAAGCGGAGATCCGGAGACTTTGCAGAGTCCCCCCACCCTCATGTCTGCCTCCTGGGTGGGCACACGGACACGCCCCGCCAGGGAGGGGACACAGCGATCCCGGGCTAAGTCCTGTTTCCAAGGCGAGCGGGTGGTCCTAATTGCCCCCTGCATCCACGGGGAGTGGGGGGCGAGGTGGGTGCAGGCTGAGAGTCAGCAACACGGTCTGGAGAGCATGAAGGATGCATGAGAATGACACAGTTGGAAGCTTCTGGAAGCCACCGGAAGCTTCTGGAAGCCACTGGAAGCTTCTGGAAGCCACCGGAAGCTTCTGGAAGCCACTGGAAGCTTCTGGAAGTCACCGGAAGCTTCTGGAAGCCACCGGAAGCTTCTGGAAGCCACTGGAAGCTTCTGGAAGCCACCAGAAGCTTCTTGGGGAGATCCAGTAAGGCG
>NW_026570967.1:32103-34603 GCF_027595985.1 Sorex araneus
GGCAAGCACTGGGGGAGGGCGTTGGCTGGCGCGGCTGACCCGGGTTCGATCCCCAGCGTCCCTTAGGGTCCCCCCCAAACACCACCAAGATGCATTCCTGGGTGCAGAGCTGAGAGTCAGCCCTGAGCGTCCCCGGGGGGGGGGGAGTGTGGGGTGACCCCCCACAAACAAACTTAGAAACAGGGTCTGTCCGGTCCCCTGGGGAAAAAGGGGGGCTGTGACGTCCTTCCTGCACCACCAGGCTGACCCCAGGCCCGGGTGGACCGGAAGGGAGAGGTGCACGGGGAAGGGTTGGTCAGGACGAGCCCCTCCCCTGCACCCCTGCCACAGAGCCAGGACGCTCCCCCCGCTGTCTCCCACAGACTCTCCGGGACGGAGAACTTCACCCAGTGCCCCTGGTACCTCCTCCAGGAGGGCCTCACCTCCGGCTGCCTCCTGCAGGAGGAGCTCGGAGACGTCATGTTGTACCTGCGTCTGGTCAACGGGACGGACGTCCTGCTCACCAGGAATATGTACATCAGCGACTACCGTAAGGCAGCCCCGCACAGCCGCCTGTACCCCGCCCCCCTCCCCCGAGCTCTGGGGTCCCGGGCGGCCCTTCTGGGTGCAGGAATAGAGAGACGGGCCTCGCAGAAGTGGGTTCTGGACACTTGGCATGGAGGCGGGGGGTGGTGAAGGAAGCAGGCTTGGGTGCGATTCTCAGCACTGGGGTAGGGTCCTGTGAGCACTGCTCGGAGAGAGTCCAGAGCACAGAGTCAGGAGTCACCGCTGGGTATGGCCCGAAGGTGAGAGAGAGAGAGAAAGAGGGAGAGGGAGAGATAAAAAGAAAGAAGACAAAGAAGAAATAGAAAAGATAGAAAAAAGAAGGAAAAGAAAAATAGGAAAGATAAAAGGAAAGAAGGAAAAGAAAAATAGGAAAGATAAAAACAAAGAAAGAAGAAAAAGAAAAGTAGGAAAGATAAAAAGAAAGAAAGAAAAATAGGAAAGATGGAAAGAAAGAAGGAAAAATAAAGATAAAAAGAAAGAAGGAAAATAGGAAAGATAAAAAGAAAGAAGGGAAAGAAAAAATAGGAAAGATGGAAAGAAAGAAGGAAAAAAATAAAGATAAAAAGAAAGAAGGAAAATAGGAAAGATAAAAAGAAAGAAGGGAAAGAAAAAATAGGAAAGAATAAAAGAAGAAGGAAAACACAAAAGAAAAAAGAATAAAAGAAAGAAGGAAAAATTAGGCAAAATAAAAATAAAGAAGAAAAAGGAAAAATAGGAAAGATAAAAAGATAGAAGGGAAGGAAGAAATAGAAAGAAGGAAACAGAGAGAAAAAGAGAAAGAGGAAAAGAGTATGAGACACAGCAAGAAACAGACAAGGAGAGAGAATGAGAATAGAGAGAAGTAGAGAAAGAGAGAAAATGATAGAAAACAGAGAGAGGGTGACAGGAAGAGAGAGAAATAGAGAAAGGATAAGAGAGAGGAAGAGGAGAGAGATGAGAGAGAATGAAAGGGAGAGCTAGAAAAGGAGAGGTGAAGAGAAAGGAGAAAGAGAAATCAGGAAAGAGAAAGCAAGAGAAAAGGAAAGAGAGAAAGGAAGAAGGAAATAAAGAAGGAAAGAGAAAGAAAAGATAGAATAAAGAGAAAGAATAAGAGAGAAATCTGGAAGGTGAAAAGAGAAGATAAAGACAAAAGAAAAGGAAAGAAAGAAAAAGAGAAAGAAGGAAGGAAGGGAGAAAGAAAGAGAGAGGAAAAGAAGGAAATGGGAAAGGAAGGAAAAGAGAAGAGAGAGAAGGAAGAAGGAAAGGGAGAAAGGAGGGGAGAAGAAGGAAAAAGGAAAGAGAGGAAGAAGATAAGGAAGGAAAGAAGAAAAAGAAATGAAAAGAGAAGGAAGGAAGCAACTTAGTGAGGAAGGAAGGGAGAAAGAGAGGGAAAGGGAGAGAGGGAGAGAAAGAGGGAGAAAGAGGGGAGAGAGGAAGAGAGAGGAGAAGAAAGAGAGGGAGAGAGAGAAATGGAGAGAGATGGGGAGAGCGAGGGAGAGAGAGGGAAAGGGAGAGAGGGAGAGAAAGAGGGAGAAAGAGGGAGAGAGGAAGAGAGAGGAGAAGAAAGAGGGAGAGGGGAGAGAAACGGAGAGAGATGGAGAGAGAGAGGGAGAGAGAGGGAGAGGGAGAGAGGGAAGAAGAGAGGGAGAGAGGGAGAGAGACGGAGAGAGGGAGGGAGAGAGGGAGAGGGAGAGAGGGAGAGAGGGGAGAGAGAGGGAGGGAGAGAGAGTGAGAGAGAGGGAGAGAGAGGGAGAGAGGAAGAGAGAGGGAGGGAGATAGAGTGAGAGAGAGAGGGAGAGAAAGGGAGAGGGAGGGAGGGAGAGAGGGAGGGAGAGAGGGAGAGAGGGAAGGAGAGAAGGAAAGAGGGAGGGAGAGAGGGAGAGAGGGAAGGAGAGAGGGAGAGAGGGAGGGAGAGAGGGAGAGAGGGAGGGAGAGAGAAGGAGAGGGAGAGAGAAGGAGAGAGGGAGGGAGAGAG
>NW_026570967.1:39603-79603 GCF_027595985.1 Sorex araneus
CAGACCGCCCCCCGCACCAGCGCCTGGGCCGGGACACACAGCTGCAAGTCAGCTCAAAACATCACACACACAGACACACACACACAGACACACACGAAACACAGCTGACGAGTCAGCTCAAAACATCACACACACAGACACACACACAGACACACACACACGAAACACAGCTGCAAGTCAGCTCAAAACATCACACACACAGACACACACACACAGACACACACACACATGAAACACAGCTGGCAAGTCAGCTCAAAACATCACACACACAGACACACACACAGACACACACAGACACACACACGAAACACAGCTGACGAGTCAGCTCAAAACATCACACACACACAGACACAGAAATACACACACACTAAACATAGCTGGCAACTCAGCTCAAAACCATCACACACACACACACACAAAACACAGCTGCAAGACAGCTCAAAGCCATCACACACACAGACACACACACAAAACACAGCTGGCGACGGATCTCAAAACATGACACACACAGACACACAAACACAGCTGGCTAGTCAGCTCAAAACCATCAGATACACACACACACACACACACTAAACGTAGCTGACAAGTCAATTCAAAACATCATACACACACATAGACACACACACACACGAAACATAGCTGGCAAGTCAGCTCAAAACATCACACACACAGATACACACAAACAAAACTCAGCTGCAAGACAGCTCAAAGCCATCACACACAGACACAAAACACAGCTGGCAACTGATCTCAAAACAACACACACACAGACACACACACAATGAACTGCAAGTCAGCTTAACACCATCACAAAAACACACAGACACACACACACAAAACACAGATGGCAAGTCAGCTCAAAACATCACACACACACAAACACACACAAACGAAACACAGCTGCAAGACAGCTCAAAGCCGTCACACACAGACACACACAGACACAAAATACATCTGGCAACTGATCTCAAAACATCACACACACACAGACACACACACAATGATCTGCAAGTCAGTTTAACACCATCACACACACACAGGCACACACAAAATGCAGCTGGCAACTCAGCTCAAAACATCACACACACACACACACAGACACACACACACCATCCTGCCCCTCCCAGCTCCCCGGACGCAGCGTCCGGCGTGACCCAGCCCAGCCGGGACGGTCACTGGCCCTGCCCGTGCTCCAGCCAGCTAGGCTGCCCCGAGACACCTCCAGAAACAACCCCCGAGCACCCAGCCAGGAGTCAGCCCTGAGCACTGCCGGGGCTGCCCCCGGCCATTGGCTTGCACCATCCCCTGAGGACCCGCTTCCACACAGAGTCGCACCCTCGCGTCCAGTTGCGTCCCTGCTGGACACACGACTTTGGGGTGTCCAGTGAGGGTGGTCAGTGACCCCCGGGGCCAAATATT
The DNA here is from genome assembly GCF_027595985.1 of Sorex araneus. Lineage (NCBI taxonomy): Eukaryota > Metazoa > Chordata > Mammalia > Eulipotyphla > Soricidae > Sorex > Sorex araneus. The sequence continues at coordinate 41,026 of NW_026570967.1, forward strand.
TCCATGTAAAAATTTAATTGTGCCTTTCGGGTCCCTCACGGCTCTGCACTCAGGACTCACTCCTGACAGTGCTTGGGAGAACCCTCTGGGATATACTGGGACTCGAACCCGGGTTGGCCGCCTGCCAGGGCAACGCCCTTCCCTCTGGGCTACACTCTGGCCACGTCAGTCTTGACCCCTCGTGGTCTGGGCCGCGGGCATCACTGTTTCCGGCTGCTCACTGTCCAGTGCTCCCTGCAGGCGTGGATCCAGCGGACCCAGAACGTGGATACTGCACTCCCGGACGGGGTCCTCGAGGAAACCCTGGTGGAGCCCTGGGCCTCGGAGGAACCCAGAAGCCTTGCAGTGACCACGGCTCCGTCCCTCGAACCCGTGGCCCCCCAGCGGACCCCCGGACCGGCCCCGGGACAGGGCCAGCGGGTCCAGCTGCAGGAACTGACCTTCGTGGTCCAGGAGGACGCCTACGTGACGTTCTGAGTGTGGGCCGCTGGACGCCGTGTCCGGGAACACGCTGACCACAGGGGCCTCCGCTGCCCGCGCCAGGCACGGTCCGAAGTGGGTCGGTCAGCGGGTGCAGGTCTGAGCCGGGTTGGGGGGGACCCTTCTGAGTCTGTCCACCGGAGACCCCCTGGCCTGGTCCACATGTCCAGCCTGTTCTTCTGAGCCCGTCCTGGACACTGCGTCCAGCCCGTCCACCTACGCTGACGTCCACTGGCTGCACCTTCTTGGACCAGCAGGAAGGACCAGAGACCCTCAGAGCTGGACACAAGCTGGCCCAGCCTTGGGCATTTCTCCTCCCTCCCCTCCTTACACCCCAACAGCCCACCCTGGGGTCCTGGGGGAGGGGGACCCACCCCAGAGCCCTCCTGGTCCCTCCCTCCCCTCCTTACACCCCCACAGCCCAGCCTGGGGTCCTGGGGGAGGAGGACCCACCCCAGGGCCCTCCTGGTCCCTCCCTCCCCTCCTTACACCCCCCACAGCCCACCCTGGGGTCCTGGGGGAGGAGGACCCACCCCAGGGCCCTCCTGGTCCCTCCATCCCCTCCTTACACCCCCACAGCCCACCCTGGGGTCCTGGGGGAGGAGGACCCACCCCAGGGCCCTCCTGGTCCCTCCATCCCCTCCTTACACCCCCCACAGCCCACCCTGGGGTCCTGGGGGAGGAGGACCCACCCCAGGGCCCTCCTGTCCCTCCATCCCCTCCTTATACCCCCACAGCCCACCCTGGGGTCCTGGGGGAGAAGGACCCTCCCCAGGGCCCTCCTGGTCCTTCCATCCCTCCTTACACCCCCACAGCCCACCCTGGGGTCCTGGGGGAGGGGGACCCACCCCAGGGCCCTCCTGGTCCCTCCATCCCCTCCTTACACCCCCCACAGCCCACCCTGGGGTCCTGGGGGAGGGGGACCCACCCCAGGGCCCTGCTGGTCCCTTCCTCCCCTCCTTACACCCCCCACAGCCCACCCTGGGGTCCTGGGGGAGGAGGACCCACCCCAGGGCCCTCCTGGTCCCTCCATCCCCTCCTTACACCCCCCACAGCCCACCCTGGGGTCCTGGGGGAGGGGGACCCTCCCCAGGGCCCTCCTGGTCCCTCCATCCCCTCCTTATACCCCCCACAGCCCACCCTGGGGTCCTGGGGGAGGAGGACCCACCCCAGGGCCCTCCTGGTCCCTCCCTCCCCTCCTTACACCCCCACAGCCCACCCTGGGGTCCTGGGGGAGGAGGACCCACCCCAGGGCGCTCCTGGTCCCTCCATCCCCTCCTTATACCCCACAGCCCACCCTGGGGTCCTGGGGGAGGAGGACCCACCCCAGGGCCCTCCTGGTCCCTCCATCCCTCCTTACACCCCCACAGCCCACCCTGGGGTCCTGGGGGAGGGGGACCCACCCCAGGGCCCTCCTGGTCCCTCCATCCACTCCTTACACCCCCCACAGCCCACCCTGGGGTCCTGGGGGAGGGGGGACCCACCCCAGGGCCCTCCTGGTCCCTCCATCCCCTCCTTATACCCCCACAGCCCACCCTGGGGTCCTGGGGGAGGAGGACCCACTCCAGGGCCCTCCCGGTCCCTCCATCCCCTCCTTACACCCCCACAGCCCACCCTGGGGTCCTGGGGGAGGAGGACCCACTCCAGGGCCCTCCTGGTCCCTCCATCCCCTCCTCACACCCCCACAGCCCACCCTGGGGTCCTGGGGGAGGAGGACCCACCCCATGGCCCTCCTAGTCCCTCCCTCCCCTCCTTACACCCCCACAGCCCACCCTGGGGTCCTGGGGGAGGGGGACCCACCCCAGGGCCCTCCTGGTCCCTCCCTCCCCTCCTTACACCCCCCACAGCCCACCCTGGGGTCCTGGGGGAGGAGGACCCACCCCAGGGCCCTCCTGGTCCCTCCCTCCCCTCCTTACACCCCCACAGCCCACCCTGGGGTCGTGACCTCTTTGCTTTCTGATCCTGTCTGACAGTGTGTACCGTTGTGTTATCTGTGTGTACTTGATGTTCTTTTGAAAAATGTGATAAACTTAGTTTTCATTGTCGCCTGTGTGATTTGCAAGTCTGCTGGTGCAAAGGTGTTGATTTAGTTTTGGGGGCTGAGCTCAGCAGTGCTCAGGGCTGACTCTGGGCTCAGTGCTCAGGGCTGACTCCCGGCTCTGTGCTCCGGACTCATTTCCAGCTCTGTGCTCAGGGCTGACTCCCGGCTCTGTGCTCAGGGCTCACTCCCAGCTCTGTGCTCAGGGCTGACTCCCGGCTCTGTGCTCAGGGCTCACTCCCAGCTCTGTGCTCAGGGCTGACTCCCAGCTAAGTGCTCAGGGCTCACTCCAGGCTCTGCGAAAGAGCCTTCCCTGACTTCACAGGATCAGAGCAAGGAACCCCCAGTCCTCAGGGCTACAGCAAACCGCCCCCAGAAACCGGGGCCTCCCCCCCACCCACCTTATAGCAGCCGGGGCTGTGCCCTGGGCGTCCCCCACCCCGGCCAGTCCTGCCGGGAGGTGCTGAGTGTACGGTGATGGTATCTCCCTCGCCTCCTCCTGGGCGAGGCCATTATCGCCCTCTGGGATCGGATCGAGCAGGAAGTGACAGTTGAGGGCGGGCTGCAGGGCTGCGGAGGGCTGGGCGGGCGGCTCGGAACTCCCCAAAACCCCCCTCGCTCCCGGCAGAGGCAGGGGGCGGGGAAACCCTGATTAGATGCAAAAGGCAGATGCAAAGGCCCTGCGGGGTGCTCGCTGGAGCTGGGCTTGGTCCTTCCCAAACGGCACGTGCAAGAGCCCTGTGCAGACCCCAAGAGCAGCCCCAGAGGCAGGGGCCAGGGAGAGGGTTCCCGGGACTCAAGGGGGTGGACAGAGGGTTGGGAGGTGTGCAGGGGGGGGGAAGAAAATTTAAATAAAAAGAAAAGAAAAAGAGAACCTGTAGGGGGGGAAAGGGGGGGAGAGAAAGGGAAATAAAGAAAAGAAAAATAGGAGGAGAAAGAAAAGGTGATAAAGAAGAAAAGTAATGGAAAGAATAAGAGAAAAAAGAAGAAAGGAAAAAGGAAGAAAGATAATGCAAAGAATAACAGAAAAAAGTGAAAGAGGAAAAAAGGAAGAAAGAAAAATAATGAAAAGAGTAACAGAAGAAAAAGGAACAAGGAAAAAAGAACTCAAAATAATGGAAAGGAAAAGAGAAAAAAGAAAAGAAGGGAAAAATGAAAGAAAAACAGAAAAAAGAAAAGTAAAGAAAAAAATAATGAAAGGCAAAACGGAAAATAAAGAGCAAGGAGAAATAATGAAAAGAAAAGCAGAAAAAATGGAAAAAGAAATAAAAAGGAAAACAGAAAAAAAATGAAAAGAAAAACAGAAGAAAGAAAAAACGGGAAAACAGAAAAGAGAAAAACAAGAAAGAAAACTAATGAAAAGAAAAACAGAAAAAGGAGAAAAGAAAAATAAAAATAAGAGAAAGAAAGAGAAGAAAGAAAAACAATGCAATGAAAAGCAGAACAAAGAAAAACAATAATGAAAAGACAAACAGAAAAAAGAAAGAAAAACCATGGAAAGAAAAACCAAAAAAAAAAAACTCCAAGAAAAATAATGAGAAGATAAACAAGAAAAAAAAGGGAAAAAAGAAAGAAAAACAACGAAAAGAAAAAAGAAAAACAAGACAAAAAATAATAAAAAGAAAAATCTTAAAAAGAAAAGAAAAACCATGAAAAGTAAAACAGGGGGAAAGAAAAGGAAAAAAAAAGGAAAAAAGAAACCAAAGAGAAAAGAAATAAAAAGAGAAATAAAATAAAAGAAAAATAAAATAAAAAATAAAATAAAATAAAAAGAAAAGAAAAGAAAAAGAAAAGAAAAGAAAAATAAATAAATAAAGATAAAATAAAATAAATAAAAATAAATAAAATTAATTAAAATAAATAAAATAAAATAAAAATAAATAAAAGAAAAGAAAAAAATTACAAAATAAAAGAAAAAAATAAAAAGAAAAGAAAGAAGGCTTCGGGGAGGGCGGGGGCAGTTTCTGCCCAGACTCACACCCCCTCCTCCTGGCCCCGCCCACCCCCTCCTCCTGGCCCCGCCCACCCTCCTCCTGGCCCCGCCCACCCCTCCTCCTGGCCCTGCCCACACCCCCTGCACGGCCGCCTGGGCCCCTCCTGGCCTCTGGACGCTGGGTCCAGTCCATCCGTCTGTCCGTCTGTCTGTCTGTCTGCCGGGGGCCGTGGGGGGCGGCAGAGGTGGGGGGGGTTGTGGGTTGTGAGTGTCCAGCTGTGCCTGCAGCCGACACTCAGGGCCCGGCCACTGCCCGCTGGCCTGGGGTGGACGTCCAGGGCAGGGCGCGTGGGACTGGCCACAGCGGGCAGGTGGGCGGCACCCACAGGCCCAGCCCAGGGCCCTGGACACAGGAAGGGTCTCGTGGGAGGGTCCCGGCCGGCCAGGGAGGGACGGGGAGCAGGGGGGGGACACTGGGGCCTGGACACAGCCGGGGTGGGCTGGTTCTGCACACACACACACACACACACAGAGGCAGACACACACAAACAGGAGTACACAGCCCCAGTCAGATAGACACACACACAGATACACACACAGGCTCACACATACAGAGACACACACACAGAGACACACACAGACACACACAGAGACACACACAGAGACACACACAGACACACACACAGACTCACAGAGACACACACAGCCATGCAGACACAGAGAAAGACAGACACACACACAAAGGTGTATGCATAGCCAAAGCCAGGTATGTACATACAGATACACACAGACTCACACACACACACAAATACACAGCCCCAGTCAGATAGACACACACAGATACACATACAGGCTCACACATACAGAGACACACACACAGACATACACAGACGCACACACAGACTCACAGAGACACACACAGCCATGCAGACACAGAGAAAGACAGACACACACACAAAGGTGTATGCACAGCCAAAGCCAGGTATGTACATACAGATACACACAGACTCACGCACACACACGAATACACAGCCCCAGTCAGATACACACACACAGATACACACACAGGCTCACACATACAGAGACACACACAGACACACACACACAGAGACACACACAGAGGCACACACAGACTCACAGAGATACACACAGCCACGCAGACACAGAGAAAGACAGACACACACACAAAGATGTATGCACAGCCAAAGCCAGGTATGTACATACAGATACACACAGACTCACACAGACTCACACATACAGAGACACACATACACACACAGACGCACATATAGAGACACTCTCAGACATGCAGGCACAGAGAAAGACAGACACACACACACAAACATATACACAGCCACAGTCAGATATGTACACACAGACACACACAGACTCACACATACAGAGACACAGATATAGTCACACACACAGACACACGCACAGGCACACATAGAGACACACTCAGACATGCAGACACAAAAAAAAGACAGAAAGACAGCCACATACACAAACATGTATTCACAGCCATAGTCAGATATGTACATACAGACACACACACAGACACACACACAGAAACACACACAGATTCACACATACAGAGACACATAGATACACAGACTCACACATAGAGACATACACAGACATGAAGGCACAGACAAAGCAGACACAGACACAAACATGTATACACAGCCACAGTCAGATATGCACACACAGACACACACAGATACACCGGCCTCATTCAGACACACAGACACAGAGAAAAACAACTATATACAACCACAGTCAGATATACACGCAGACACACACACAGCCTCATTCAAACATGCAGACACAGAGACAAACACACAAACACGTATACACAGCCATAGTCAGATATGTACACACAGACACACACACAGCCTCACTGAGACACACAGACACACAAACACGTATACATAGCCACAGTCAGATAAACACAGACACATAGACACACATAGCCTCACTCAGACACGCACATACAGAGACAGACAAGTACATAAACACATACACACAGCCACAATCATATACACACAGACACACACAGCCTCATTCAAACATGCAGACACAGAGACAAACACACAAACACATATAACAGACATAGTCAGATATGTACACACAGACACACACAGCCTCACTCAGACACGCAGACACAGAAATGGACACAGACACAAACACGTATACAAGCCACAGTCAGATAGACACACACAGACACAAACATAGACTCACCCAAACACGCAGACACAGAGGCAGACAGACAGACACACAAACACGTACACACAGCCACAGTCAGATATGCACATACAGACACACACACAGAGACAGAGACAGACAGACACACAAACCCATAGACACAGCCAGGGTCAGATAGGCACACAGAGACACACACACAGACACACACAGGCACCCTTCTCACCCCCATGTCACTGTATGGACAACTTCTATCTATTTAGAACCTCGCTCAGAAACCCAAGACACCCCCTTGGACCAGCCTGCCTGGGTCTGTGTGTGTGTGTGTCTGTGTGTGTCAGTGAGTCTGAGTCTGTGTGAGTCTCCGTATGTCTGTGAGTCTGAGAGTCTCTGTGTGTGTGTCTGTGTGTGTCAGTGAGTCTGAGTCTGTGTGAGTCTCTGCATGTCTGTGAGTCTGAGAGTCTCTGTGTGTGTGTGTCTGTGTGTGTCTGTGTGTGTCTCTGCATGTCTGTGAGTCTGAGAGTCTGTGTGTGTGTCTGTGTGTGTCAGTGAGTCTGAGTCTGTGAGTCTCTGTGTGTCTCTGAACGTCTGTGAGTCTGAGAGTCTCTGTGTGTCTGTGTGTGTCAGTGAGTCTGTGTGAGTCTGTGTGTCTCTGCATGTCTGTGAGTCTGTGTATGTGTCTGTGTGTGTCAGTGAGTGTGAGTCTGTGTGTCTTTGCATGTTTGTGAGTCTGAGAGTCTGTGCGTGTCTGTGTGTGTGTCTGTGTGCCTCTGTGTGTGTGTCTGTGTATGTGTGGAGTGTGTGAGGGGCCTTTTGTGGCCCAGGGCCTGGCTCCTGCCTTTCACGTCCATGTCAGTCCTGCAGGTGGACGCCCAGGGGGTCCCTGCAAGGGGGTGCAGGGGAGGGGCTGGGAGGGGCGCGGCCTGCAGGGGGCGTGTCTGGGTTGTAGAGGCGTGTCCTGGGGTGTGGGGGCGTGTCCTGGGGTGTAGGGGGCGTGTCCTGGGGTGTAGGGGGCGTGCCCTGGGTGTAGGGGGCGTGTCCTGGGGTGTAGGGGGCGTGTCCTTGGGTGTAGGGGCATGTCCTGGGATGTAGGGGGCGTGTCCTGGGGTGTAGGGGCGTGTCCTGGGGTGTAGGGGGCGTGCCCTGGGTGTAGGGGGCGTGTCCTTGGGTGTAGGGGGCGTGTCCTTGGGTGTAGGGGCATGTCCTGGGATGTAGGGGGCGTGTCCTGGGGTGTAGGGGCGTGTCCTGGGGTGTAGGGGGCGTGCCCTGGGTGTAGGGGGCGTGTCCTGGGGTGTAGGGGGCGTGTCCTGGGTGTAGGGGGCGTGTCCTGGGTGTAGGGGGCGTGTCCTGGGGGTGTAGGGGGCGTGTCCTGGGATGTAGGGGGTGTAGGGGGGCCCCCCCAGGCTCCTCCCCAGGGACACAGGGGGAGCCGCAGACCCAGAGGAGAAGCCCCGGGTGGGCTGAGGGGGGCAGACGACCCCCCCCAGGGACGCTGGCGCCCCCGGGAGCTGGGGAGGAGGGAAGGACCCTCCCGGGACCCCCAGAGGGAACTGGGCGTCCGTGAAGAGGGCGGGGCCCTGCCCCTCTGAGACGTGTGTGTGTGTGTGTGTGTGTGTGTGTGTGTGTGTGTGTGTCCCAACTCTGCACCCTGGGCACGGGCCGCCCTCACCCTCCCTCCCTCCCTCCCTCTCTCCTTCCCTCCTTCCCTCCCCTCTCTCCTTCCCTCCTTCCTTCCTTTCCTCCTTCCTTCCTTCCTTCCTTCCTTCCTTCCTTCCTTCCTTCCTTCCTTCCTTCCTTTCCTCCTTCCTTCCTTCCTTCTTTCCCTCCTTCCTTCCTTCCTTCCCTCCCTCCCTCCCTCCCTCCCTCCTTCCTTCCTTCCTTCCTTCCTTCCTTCCTTCCTTCCTTCCTTCCTTCCTTCCCTCCCTCCCTCCCTCCCTCCCTCCTTCCTTCCTTCCTTCCTTCCTTCCTTCCTTCCTTCCTTCCTTCCTTCAATCTCTTATGTGTAAATTTCTCTCTTTTTCTTTCTTCCTTTCTTTCTTCCTTTCTTTCTTTTTCTTTCTTTCTTTCTTTCTTTCTTTCTTTCTTTCTTTCTTTCTTTCTTTCTTTCTTTCTTTCTTCTTTCTCTCTTTCTTTCTTTCTTTTCTCCTTTTTCTTTCTTTCTTTCTTTCTCTCTCTTCCTTCTTTCCCTCCCTCCGTCCCTCCCTTCCTTCCTTCCTTCCTTCCTTCCTTCCTCCCTCCTTCCCTCCCATCTTTCTTTCTTTCTTTCTTTCTTTCTTTCTTTCTTTCTTTCTTTCTTTCTTTCTTTCTTTCTTTCTTTCTTTCTTTCTTTTCTCCTTTCTTTTTCTTTCTTTCTTTCTCTTTCTTTCTCTTTCTCTTCCTTCTTTCCCTCCCTCCCTCCTTTCCTTCCTTCCTCCTTCCCTCCCATCTTTCTTTCTTTCTTTCTTTCTTTCTTTCTTTCTTTCTTTCTTTCTTTCTTTCTTTCTTTCTTTCTTTCTTTCCTCCTTCCTTCCTCTGTCCCTTCCTCTGTTTTCCCTTTCTTTCTTTCTTTCTTTCTTTCTTTCTTTCTTTCTTTCTTTCTTTCTTTCTTTCTTTCTTTCTTTCTTTCTTTCTTTCTTTCTTTCTTTCTTTCTTTCTTTCTTTCTTTCTTTCTTTCCTCCCCTCTCTCTTCCCTTCCTTCCTACCTCCATCCCTCCCTCCTTTTTTTCTTTTTTTTCTTATTTTTTCTTTCTTTTTAATTCTTCTTTTGAATCCCCACAATCATTTCCCTGAAGTGCACACACACACACACACACACACACACACACACACACTGGGACAGGACTAACGTGCACAGCCCAGGGCTGGGGGTGCCCCCGAAAGCCGGGGCCCAGCCAGCGGGGAGGGGTGGGGGCTGGGGGCCGGAAACAAAGACCGGATTGTGGTGCAGATGGAGAGACGGGTCCCCTGATAAGAGTCTGGGGCGCAGGAGCCCCTCGTCCCCCCTCGTTCCTGTCCCGCCGCCCCCGCGACCTTCCGGCGAGACCCTCCCCTCCCCCCTCCCCCTCACCCCCACCCCCAGCAGGGCTGAAGGAGGGAAAAGGAACAAAAGCCCCAACCAGCCCAAACTCTGCAGGTGACCCCCAAGGCACAGGGGATTGAAACAACCTCAGGGGGTCAGAAGGGGGGATGGGGCGTGGGGAGGGGCAGGAGGGAGAAAGGGAGAAGGGAAGAGGAGGAGAGAGGCAGAGAGAGGGAGACAAGGAGACGGAGGGAGAGAAGCAGAGAGGGAGAGAAGGAGAAAGAGGGAGAGAAAGCGAGAGGAGAGGGGAGAAGGAGAGAAGCAGAGAGAGGGAGAGAGAAAGGGAGAGGGAGGGAGAGAAAGGGAGAGGAGAGGAGAGGAGAGAGAGGGAGAGGAGAGACAGGGAGAGAAGCAGAGACAGGGAGAGAAGGAGAAAGAGGGAGAGAACGAGAGAGGGAGGGAGAGAAGGAGAGAAGCAGAGACAGGGAGAGAAGGAGAGAGAAGGAGAGAGGGAGGGAGAGAAAGGGAGAGGAGAGGAGAGAAGGAGAGAGGGAGAGGAGAGACAGGGAGAGAAGCAGAGACAGGGAGAGAAAGAGGGAGAGAAGCAGAGGGAGAGGAGAGAGAGGGAGAGGAGGAGAGAGAAAGAGAGAGGGAGAGAAAGGGAGAGAAGGAGAGGACAGAAGGAGAGAGAAATAGAGAGGGGGAGGAGAGAGAGGGAGAGAAGCAGAGATACGAAGAGAAGGAGAAAGAGGGAGAGAAAGAGAGAGGGAGAGAAGGAGAGGACAGAAGGAGAGAGAAATAGAGAGGGAGAGGAGAGAGAGGGAGAGAAGCAGAGATACGAAGAGAAGGAGAAAGAGGGAGAGAAAGAGGAGAGGAGAGAGAAGGAGAAAAGCAGAGAGAGGGAGAGAAGGAGAGAGGGAGAGGAGAGAAAGGGAGAGAAGGAGAGGAGAGGAGAGAGGGAGAGGAGAGGGAGGGAGAGAAAGAGAAACAGGGAGAGGAGAGAAGGAGAGAAACAGAGACAAAGAGAGAAGGAGAGAGAGGGAGTGAAGGGGAGAGGGAGAGGAGACAGAGAGAGACAGAGAGAGAGGGAGAGACGGAGAGAGAAGGAGAAGGGGAGAGACAGAGAAGCAGAGAGAGGGAGAGATGGAGAGAGAGGGAGAGAAAGAGAAATGGAGAGAGAGGAGAGAAGGAGAGAAGCAGAGAGAGGGAGAAAGGGGGAGAGAGAGAAGGGGAGAGGGAGAGGAGACAGAGAGAGACAGAGGGAGACGGAGAGAGAGGGAGAGACGGGGAGAGACAGAAGCAGAGAGAGGGAGAGACGGAGAGACGGAGAGAGAGACAGAGGAGAGAGGGAGGGAAGGAGAAAAGGAGGGAGGGAGAGCAGCAGAGTGGACGGGCCCTGGCCTCCTGCAGGTGACCGCCCGCCCATCTCTCTGGCCTTGTGCCCTGGCGCCCAGCGGGGGGTGCTCTGCCCTGTCAGAACTCGGGACCCCCAGGCCCAGGGGGTCAGCTTCTTCCTGCCCCACTGCAGGGGCACGAAAGGCCATCTGGGCATCCTGACAGTGTGTGTGTGAGTCTGTGTGTGTGTGTGAGTCTCTGTGTGTGTGTGTGAGTCTCTGTGTGTGTGTGAGTCTGAGTCTCTGTGTCTCTATGTATATCTCTGTGTGTGTCTCTGTATGTGTGAGCCTGTGTGTTTGTGTTGTGTGTCTGTGTGTGGTCTGTGTGTCTGTTTCTGTGTGTGAGTCTGTGTCTCAGTGTGTCTGTGTCTCTGTCTCTGTGTGTCTCTCTATGTGAGTGTCTGTGCGTCTGTGTCTATGTGTGTGAGTGTGTGTTTATGTGTATGTCTGTATGTGTCAGTCTGTGTGTGTCTGTGTCTGTGTGTCTCTGTATGTGTGAGTTTGTGTCTCTGGGTTTGTGTCTCTGTATGTGTGAGTATGTGTGTGTCTTTCTGTGTGTCTCTGTATCTGTGAGTCTGTGTGAGTCTCTGAGTCTCTCTACGTGAGTGTGTGTATCTAAGTGTATGTCTCTGTATGTGTCAGTCTATGTGTGTCTGTTTGTGTCTGTGTGTGTCGGTGTCTCTGTAATTGTGAGTTTGTGTCTATGTGTATGTGTGTGTCTGTGTATGCCTGTGTATGTGTAAGTTTGTGCATCTTTCTGCGTGTCTCTGTATCTGTGAGTCTGTGTGAGTCTCTGTGTGTCTGTGTGCATCTCTGTGTGTGTGAGTCTATGTCTGTCTCTCTGTTTCTGTATGTGTGAGTCTGTGTGTCTGTGTATATGTCTTTGTGTGAATTTGTGTGTCTCTGAGTATGTGTGAGTTTGTGTGTGTCTCTGTGTATGTGTGAGTCTGTGTGTGTCTCTGTATATGTGTCTGTGTGTGTAAGTCTGTAGGTGTCTCTGTATGTGTGAGTCTGTGTGTATCTGTGTGTGAGTCTGTGTGTGTCTGTGTGTCTCGGTATATGTGTCTGTGTGTGTAAGTCTGTGTGTGTCTCTGTGTATGTGTGAGTCTGTGTATCTGTGTGTGAGTCTGTGTGTGTCTGTGTGTCTCTGTATATGTGTCTATGTGTGTCTCTGTGTTTCTGTATGTGTGAGTCTGTGTCTCTGTGTGTGTGTCAGTGTGTGAATCTGTGTCTCTGAGTGTCAGTCTGTGTGTGCGTCTGTGTGTATCTCTGCGTATGTGTGGGTCTGTGTGTGTCTCTGTATATGTGCCTGTGTGTGTCTGTGTGTGCCTATGTGTGTGTCTGTGTGTGTCTCTGTGCATGTGTGAGTCTGTGTGTGTGTGTCTGTATGTGTCTCTGTATGTGTGTGTGTCTCTGGATGTGTCTCTGGATGCTTGAGTCTGTGTGTGTGCATGTCTGTGTCTCTGTATGTGTCTGTGTGTGTGTCTGTGTGTGTCTGTGTGTGAGTCTGTGTGTGTCTGTGTGTGTGAGTCTGTGTGTGTCTGTGTGTGAGTCTGTGTGTGTCTGTGTGTGTGAGTCTGTGTGTGTCTGTGTGAGTCTGTGTGTGTCTGTGTGAGTCTGTGTGTGAGTCTGTGTGTGTCTGTGTGAGACTGTGTGTGTCTGTGTGTGTGAGTCTGTGTGTGTTTGTGTCTGTGAGTCTGTGTGTGTCTGTGTGTGAGTCTGTGTGTTACTTGGAGAGCAGCCACCACACACAGCCTTGTCACCACCACCTTGTCACCTGCCCCGCAGCCTAGCAAGTGTCTCAGTGACCGGGCGGGGCAGAAGCAGCCCTGGCGTCTCCCCGTGTTCCCTCCCCGTGTTCCCTCCCCGTGTTCCCTCCCAATTCCCAGCTTTTCCCGTGTTTCAAGAACAAAAATAGGGGGACAACAGGGAGGGCGTTGGCCTGGCACGCGGCCGACCCGGGTTCGATTCCCGGCATCCCATAGGGTCCCCTGAGCACTGCCAGGGGTGGTTCCTGAGTGCAGAGCCAGGAGGGACCCCTGAGCATCGCCGGGTGGGACCCAAAATGCAAAGAAAAACAAATAAATAAATATCTCAAAGTACATCGAACGCATATAGTTAAAATATTTAAAAATATTTTAAAGCATATTTAAGACATATTTAAAATATTTTAAAATATATTTAAAACATATTAAGAATATTTCGAAGCATATTTAAAACATATTAAGAACATTTTGAAGTATATTTAAAACATATTTAAAATATTTTACAGTACATTTAAAGCATATTTAAAATATTTTAAAACATCTTAAAGTATATTTAAAGCACATTTAAAATATACTTAAAACATTTAAAGTATCCTAAAATATTTAAAAATAAATTTAAAGCATATAAAATACCCTAAAATATTCAAAAATACATTTAAAACATATAAAATAAAACATATTAAAAAATAAAACATATAAAATATTCTATAAAAAATAAGACATATGAAACATTCTAAAATATTTTAAACAATATTTAAAGCATATTCAAATATCTAGAAACATTAATGTATTTTAAATGTATATTTCATCATATTAAAATATTTATTTAATCACCCAAATTATTTTTAAAATTTTGTCTTTTACAGCGTCGGCAGGTGATGTTTGTCGTCACGGCCGTGTTAGACGCGGAGGCAAAGAATGACCCAGGGCCCCTCCGCCCTTACCCCCGACTCCCGCCCCCCACCCAGCAGGCCCTCTTGGCCTTATTTTTAAGGTGAATAATAAGCATTTGGGGGGGGGGGTCCTGCTCTGCAAGGCACATCTTGGTTGTTCCTTTCTCTTCTTCCGACTTTAAGACCACGCCCAGCAGAGCCCAGGGCTGACTCCTGGTTCAGTGCTCACTCCTGGCGGGGCTCAGCCACACTATTGTTTTTTCCTGCATTTTCTGCATTTCTGCACCCACCTGGAGATGCAGGCCAGGCAGTCACACCTTCCTGCTTCTCATCCCGGGGCAGAAATTCCCCCAGGAAACCCCGTCCCCAGCCCTCAGAGTGCCCCCACGGGCCTCTCTGGGTCCCGAGGGAGAATTTCTTGCCTGTTGTGGAGTGAGCCCAGGTGAGTCATCAGACACAGGTTGTGACATTCCGGCTGGGATGCTCCGGGATTTTATTTTATTTTATTTTGCTTTTTTTGGGTCCCACCCGGCGATGCTCAGGGGTCCCTCCTGGCTCATGCACTCAGGAATGACTCCTGGCGGTGCTCGGGGGACCCTGTGGGATTCTGGGAATCGAACCCGGGTCGGCCACGTGCAAAGCAAACAACCTCCCTGCTGTGCTCTTGCTCTAGGATATTTTTTGCGGGGGACACACCCTACAACCGGCAGTGCTCAGGGCTGACTCCTGCCTCTGCACTCTGGGATCTCTCTTGGTGGTACTTGGGGTGGGCAGAGGGACCAAGTGCAGCGGCCCGGGGGCGGGGCTGTCCAGCTGGGCTTGGCCACCCGCACCGGAGGCTTGTCTTGGGGGTCCCGGAAGACTGGATGCATCTGTTCACGCTTCGAGAAATGACCAGTAGGTGGCGGCAGCTGCCTAGGGAGGAACAAAAATGCCAAGAAAGAAGAAACAGTTTTTAAAACATTGTTACCGTGAGATACACACAGCTACATTGTTACCATGAGATACATACACAGCTACAAAGTTATTCGTGGTTGGTGCAACAAAAAGGCCAGTCAAGAAGAAATAGTTTTTAAAACATTGTTACCGTGAGATACACACACAGCTACATTGTTACCGTGAGATACACACAGCTACATTGTTACCGTGAGATACATACACAGCTACAAAGTTATTCGTGGTTGGTGCAACAAAAAGGCCAGTCAAGAAGAAATAGTTTTTAAAACATTGTTACCGTGAGATACACACACAGCTACATTGTTACCGTGAGATACACACAGCTACATTGTTACCGTGAGATACATACACAGCTACAAAGTTATTCGTGGTTGGTGCAACAAAAAGGCCAGTCAAGAAGAAATAGTTTTTAAAACATTGTTACTGTGAGATACACACACAGCTACATTGTTACCGTGAGATACACATAGCTACATTGTTACCGTGAGATACATACACAGCTACAAAGTTATTCGTGGTTGGTGCAACAAAAAGGCCAGTCAAGAAGAAATAGTTTTTAAAACATTGTTACCGTGAGATACACACACAGCTACATTGTTACCGTGAGATACATACACAGCTACAAAGTTATTCGTGGTTGGTGCAACAAAAAGGCCAGTCAAGAAGAAATAGTTTTTAAAACATTGTTACCGTGAGATACACACACAGCTACATTGTTACCGTGAGATACATACACAGCTACAAAGTTATTCGTGGTTGGTGCAACAAAAAGGCCAGTCAAGAAGAAATAGTTTTTAAAACATTGTTACCGTGAGATACACACACAGCTACATTGTTACCGTGAGATACACACACAGCTACAAAGTTGTTCGTGGTTGGTGCAACAAAAATAGCCAGGCAAGAAGAAACAGTTTTTAAAACATTGTTACCATGAGATACACACACACACACACATATAGCTACAAAGTTGTTGGTGTATGGTGCAACAAAAAGGCCAGGCAAGAAGAAGCAGTTTTTAAAACACTGTTACCATGAGATACACACACACACACACACACAGAGCTACAAAGTTGTTCCTGTATGGCAACAAAAATAGCCAGGCAAGAAGAAACAGTTTTTAAAACATTGTTACCACGAGATACACACACATATAGCTACAAACTTGTTGCTGTATGGCGCAACAAAAAGGCCAGGCAAGAAGAAGCAGTTTTTAAAACACTGTTACCATGAGATACACACACACACACACACACACACATATAGCTACAAGTTGTTGGTGTATGGTGCAACAAAAAGGCCAGACAAGAAGAAACAGTTTTTAAAACATTATTACCGTGAGATACACACACAGCTACATTGTTACCGTGAGATACACACACACACATATAGCTACAAAGTTGTTGGTGTATGGTGCAACAAAAATAGCCAGACAAGAAGAAACAGTTTTTAAAACATTGTTACCGTGAGCTACAGGCACAGCTACAAAGTTGTTTGTGGTTGTGTTTCCGCATTGACCTTTGCCCACCACCAGCGTCCCCAATTAATAATTTAAAAGTATCAGTAGTATATTTTTTTTTTCAGTCGATTTGCAGCAAGATACACAGCTACAGCTCCTGATTGGGGTTTGGTCTTACAGGGTCCCAACCCCCGGCCCTCCACCAGGGCACATTTCCCAGCACCAGTGTCCCCAGGGACCCTCCTGACACCCCCCCTCACTCAATGACAGACACTTTTCCTCTCCCTGTCTCTGTCTCTGTGTCTGTTTCTGTCTCTGTCTCTGTCTCTATCTCTATCTCTGTCTCTGTGTCTGTCTCTGTCTCAGTCTCTGTGTCTGTCTCTGTCTCAGTCTCTGTCTCTGTCTCTCTTTCTGTCTCTTCTTTTCTGGGTATTATGATTTGCAATACAGACACGGAAAGATTATCATGTGTTTTATTATTATTATTATTATCATTATTATTATTTGCTTTTTGGGTCCCACCCGGTGATACTCACGGCTTCTTCCTGGCTCATGCACTCAGGAATCACTCCTGGCAGTGCTCGGGGGACCCTATGGGATGCCAGGAATCGAACCCGGGTCTGCCGCATTCTAGGCCAATGCCCTCTCTGCTGGGCTATGGCTGCAGCCCCAATAAATCACAATTCTTTCGTTAAAAAAAGAAAAAAAAGCAAGTAAAAAAAGTAAATAAAAAAAAAAGACAGTGCGAGGGTGCCACAGGGCTACATGGGTTGATGATCTTCCAATGGCAACTTTGCCAGCAGGATTTGAAAAGGGTGCATGTGTGTGTGTGTGTGTTTGTGTGTGTGTGTGTGTGTGTGTGTGTGAGCCCCTGGTGCGGGCAGTGGGGTGTCGAGCGTGACCCTCCATGATGCAGAACCCTCCCCTCCGTGTAGAGAAACTCCACATTAGTCCACATTTCACCCACATCCCCCATTTGCAACCTGGAAAGCTTCCTTGTCAAGAAACATCCCTCAGCACGCAACACGCGTGGCCTGCCCACGCATGTTAGCAACCGCCTGGAGCCCCCCACTGCACCAAAACAGCCCCACGAGGTTTGGACAGGGACCCCCCACCTCCATGCCCCACCCAGGGCTTTGCAAGGTGGGTTGTGCAACAGAAAATCACCCCTGGGTGCAATAACTTTCATTTTTTTTGGGGGGTCCCACCCGGCGATGCTCAGGGGTCCCTCCTGGCTCTGCACTCAGGAATCACTCCCGGCCGTGCTCAGGGGACCCTCTGGGATATGCCGGGACTCGAACCCGTGCCAGGCCAGCACCCCGGGGTGAGCGGGTGGGGTGGGGAGGACAAGGCTGGGCAGACCCAGCAATGAGAACCAGGGTGGGGTGGGGGGGGAGCTCCGAGCAAGGCTGCGGAAAAATCTGGAAGACGCCGGCTGACGGGTGCCAAGTGCCGTCGGCAGGGAGGAAAGATGGTTTCCATTAGGGGCCGGCGTGCGGCTTTTATGGCTGGTGCATGGCTGGTGCATGGCGGCGTGTTTTACAGCCGGCACCGAGGGCAGGCAAGTCCATAAAAAATAAAATAAAATAATAATAATAATAATAATAATAATAATAATAATAAAAATAATAAAAAGAAGTAAATGAAATTTTTGCAAGTGAGTTTTTCCCGCCCGCCCGCCCGCCCGCCGCCCCTCCACCTCCTCGGCCATTAAAAAAAAAAAAAAAAAAGAATGTGAAATCGGCGTCTCCTCTGGGATGCCGGGTGCCGGTGTGTGTGTGTGTGTGTGTGTGTGTGTGTGTGTGTGTTGGGGGGGTGGCAGGGAGGGCATATGGGTGTCACCGGTCCCCGGAACAGGTCTGTTCTCTGGGCTGGAGAATTTTTTTTTTTTCTGCTGGGTTTCCCCCTGCATCTCCCCATCCTACTTTTCTAGAATGTGCCGGAATGTTCTGGAATGTTCTAGAGTGTTCTGCATGGGTTTTTTTTTTTTTGCTTTTTGGGTCCCACCCGGTGATGCTCAGGGCTGACTCCTGGCTCTGCACTCAGGAATTACTCCTGGCAGTGCTCAAGGGACCCTATGGGATGCCGGGGATAGAACCCGGGTCAGCCGCATGCAAGGCAAACGCCCTCCCCGTCTGTGTGTGTCTCTGTGTATGTGTAAGTCTGTGTGTGTCTCTGTGTACGTGTGAGTGTCTGTATGTCTCTGTGTGTGTCTGTATCTCTGTATGTGTGTTGTGTCTGTGTGTTGTCTGTATGTGTGAGTCTGTGTGTGTCTCTGTGAGTGTGTCTGTGTCTCTGTGTGTGTCTCTGTGTGAGTCTCTGTGTGTCTCTGTGTGTGTGTGAGTGTCTGTGTGTCTGTATGTGAGTCTGTGTGCCTCTGTGTGAGTCTGTGTGTCTCTGTGTGTGTCTGTATCTCTGTGTGTCATGTCTCTGTGAGTCTGTGTGTGTGTCTGTGTCTCTGTGTATCTGGGTGTGTGTCTGTGTGTCTCTGTGTATGTGTGAGTGTCTGTGTGTCTGTATCTGAGTCTGTTTGTCTGTGTATGCCTCTGTGTGTGTCTGTGTCTGTGTGTGTCTGTGTGTGAGTCTGTGTGTCTTTGTGTGTGTCTCTGTGTATATCTGTGTGTCTGTGTGTGTGTTTGTGTATGTGTGAGTGTCTGTGTGTCTGTATGTGAGTCTGTGTGTCTGTGTCTCTGTATGTGTGTTGTGTCTGTGTGTCTGTGTGTGTATGTGTCTCTATGAGTGTGTCTGTGTCTGCGTCTCTGTGTGCCTCTGTGTCTCTGTGCGAGTCTCTGTGTGTATCTGTGTCTCTCTGTGTATCTGTGTGTGAGTCTGTGTGTGTCTGTGTCTGTGTCTCTCTGTGTGTCTGTGTCTGTGTCTCTCTGTGTGTCTGTGTGTGAGTCTGTGTGTGTCTCTGTGTGAGTCTGTGTGTGTCTCTGTGTGAGTCTGTGTGTGTCTCTGTGTGTGAGTCTGTGTGTCTGTGTGTTTCTGTGTGAGTCTGTGTGTGTCTGTGTGTGTGTCTGTGTGTGAGTCTGTGTGTGTCTCTGTGTGTGAGTCTGTGTGAGTCTGTGTGAGTCTGTGTGTGTCTGTGTGTGTGTGTGTGTGTGTGAGCCTGCTGCGGACAGTGTCCGTGTGTCTGTCCGTAAGGAGCAGGGGGCCGGGTGTTCCAGGGCTGGTGGTGATGCCAGTCACAGGCCGCAACTCGGAGCCGGCCGTGCTGGAAACATCCGCCAGGGACTCCCCCCACACACACACACACCAGGCACCCGGGGGCGTTGCTGGGGTGACGGCGGCCCCGGGAGGCCCCAGAGGGAAAGGGGCGGAGCTTCCGGGTCTCACAGCCGCCCTGGGCTCCTTTGCAGAGTCTGCCCCGTCCTTCACACACACACAGACACACACAGGCACACACAGAGTCACACACAGAGTCACACACAGAGACACAGACACACACAGAAACAGACACAAAGACACAGAGATACAGACACAGAGACACAGACACACACAGAGACACACAGAGACACACAGAGACACACAGACACAACACACATACGGAGATCCAGACACATACAGACACACAGACTCACATACAGACACACAGAGACTCACACAGATTCACACACACTCATACACATAGACACACACACAGAGACACACAAAGACTCACACATACAGAGACACACATGCAGAGTCACAGACACACAGAGAGACACAGACACAGAGATACAGACAGAGACACACAGACTCACACACACAGACACAATACACATATGGATATACAGACACACAGAGACACATAGACTCACATACAGACACACAGACACACACAGAGACACAGAGACACACAGAGGAGACACACAGACTCACATACAGAGACACACACCAACTCACATAAAGACACACACACACACAGATTCACACACAGTCATACACATAGACACACACACAGAGACACACAGATTCACACATACAGAGACACACACGCAGAGTCACAGACACACACAGAGACACAGACACAAAGACACAGAGACACACACAGAAACACACAGACACACAGACTCACACACACAGACACAATACACATATGGAGATACATACACACACAGAGACACATGGACACACTCACAGAGACACACAGACAGACTCACACACACAGACACAACACACATACCGAGATACAGACACACACAGACATACACAGACATACTCACAGAGACATACACAGACACACAGACAGACTCACACAGACACAACACACATACAGAGATACAGACACACACAGACACATAGACTCATATACAGACACACAGACACTCACAGAGACACACTGACTCACACAGGCTCATACACAGAGACACACAGACACACACAGACAGACACACTCACAGAGACACACAGACACAGGCACACTCACAGAGACACAAACACACACAGACACACTCACAGAGACACACAGACACACACAGACACAACACACATACCGAGATACAGACCCACACAGACACATAGACTCATATACAGACACACAGACACACATACACAGAGACACACTGACTCACACAGGCTCACATACACAGTTACACACACAGACACATTCACAGAGACACTCACACAGACACGCACACAGAGACACACAGAGACACAGGCACACTCACAGAGACACAGACACACAGGCACACTCACAGAGACACACACAAACACAACACATATACGGAGATACAGACCCACACAGACACATAGACTCATATACAGACACAGAGACACTCACACATACACAGAGACACACTGACTCACACAGGCTCACACACGCAGAGACACACAGAGACACACTCAGAGACACACAGACACACTCACAGAGACACACACAGACACACAGAGACACAGGCCCACTCACAGAGACACAGACACACACAGGCACACTCACAGAGACACACACAGACGCACTTACAGACACACACAGACACACACAGACACAGCACACATAGAGAGATACAGACACTGACAGAGACACACAGACTCATATACAGACACACAGACACTCACACATACACAGAGGACACACCGACTTGCACAGGGTCACACACAGAGACACACACAGACACACTCACAGAGACAGACACACACACAGACTCACACAGACACAACACACATACAGAGATACAGACCCACACAGACACATAGACTCATATACAGACACACAGACACTCACAGAGACACACTGACTCACACAGGCTCATACACAGAGACACACAGACACACACAGACACACACAGACACACTCACAGAGACACACACAGACATGCACACAGAGACACACAGAGACACAGGCACACTCACAGAGACACAGACATACAGGCACACTCACAGAGACACACACAGACACAACACACATACGGAGATACAGACCCACACAGACACATAGACTCATATACAGACACAGAGACACTCACACATACACAGAGACACACTGACTCACACAGGCTCACACACGCAGAGACACACACAGACACACAGACACAGACACACTCACAGAGACACACACACAGACACACACAGACACAGGCACACTCACAGAGACACAGACACACAGAGGCACACTCACAGAGACACACACAGACACACACAGACACACTCACAGAGACACACACAGACACACACAGACACAGGCACACTCACATAGACACACACAGACACACTCACAGAGACACACAGACACACACAGACACAGCACACTCACAGAGACACACACAGAGACACACTCACACAGACACACACAGACACAGCACACACAGAGAGATACAGACACCCACAGAGACGCACAGACTCACACAGACCCCCCCCCCCGTCCCTGACCCCAGGACCCGTCCCCTGCACCTCGTGGCCGCTGTCCCCGGGTGCTCCCCGCCCCAGGACACAGAAGGGCTTTCAGGGGCGCCCGGCGGCCGCCCAGTGGACACACGGGCTCTGTCTGCCCGGCCCGGGCGCCCGGTCCTGGGCATGAGGGAGCCGCCCCCCGCAGGCCGGAGCTGCGGCACGGCCAGGGCCCACAGGGGACTCTGGGGGCTGGGGAGGAGATGAGTCAAGCAAAGGTCCCGGGGTCAGCCAATGGGAGAGAGACAGAGACAGAATGAGACAGAGACACACAGAGAGACAAATACCCGGAGAGACAGAAATGCAGAGAGAGACAGAAACAGACACATACACAGAGACAGAGAGAGGCAGAGATACAGAGACAAACACAGAGAGAGACAGAAATGCAGAGAGAGACAGAGACACACACAGAGACTGAGAGAGACAGAGAGAGGCAGAGATACAGAGACAAACACAGAGAGACGGAAATGCAGAGAGAGACAGAGACAGAGATACAGAGACACATGCAGAGACACAGACACAGAGACACACAGAGAGAGACAGAGAGACAGAGAGGGAGGTAGAGAGAGACAGAGACAGAGAAACACAGAGATAGAGACAGAGATATAGACAGAGACACAGAGGCAGAGAGACAGAGATAGAGAGACAGAGGCAGAGAGACAGATATACACGCAGAGATAGAGAGACAGAGATAGACACAGAGAGAGACAGAGACAAAGAGAGACAGGGAGGGAGAGATAGAAACAGAGAGAGACACACACACATAAAGAGACAGAGACACAGAGACAGACAGAGACAGAGAGGGAGGCAAAGACAGATAGAGATAGAGAGACAGAGACACACAGAGACACAGAGACAGAGAGATAAAGAGACAAAGAGAGACAGAGAGGGAGGAAGAGAGACAGAGATAGACAGAGACAGAGACACAGAGAGAGACAGGGAGAGAAAGAGACAGAGACACACAAAGACAGACAGAGAGAGACATGGAGGGGGACAGAGACATAGAGAGACAGAGATAGAGAAAAGGGACACACAGAGAAAAACAGAGATACAGAGAGAGACAGAGACATAGAGAGACAGAGAAAGGGAAAGAGACAGAGAGACAGAGAGAGGGAGAGACAGAGAGAGACAATGACACACATAGAGAGACAGACCGAGACATAGAGGGAAGGAGAGAGACAGAGAGAGATAGAGACAGAGATGAAGAGACACAGAGACAGAGGACACAGAGAGACCCATGGGGGCGGGGCTTTTCTTCTCCAGGGTCGAGACACCGTCTGTCCTGGGGGTCGGGGGTCCACCACTGACTCCTGGGAGCTCTGGAGAACCAGCGTCTCCTCTCCGGGGAACTCTGACCCCCACAAAGGACTCTGGGCCGCGTCTGTCTGACAGTGCTCAGACGTGTGGGAGTCCTGGGGCCACGGAAGGTTCTAGCAGTGGGGGTTCCTTCCTTCCTTCGTTCCCTCCTTCCTTCCTTCCTTCCTTCCTTCCTTCCTTCCTTCCTTCCTTCTCCTTCCTTCCTTCCTTCCCTCCTTCCTTCCTTCCTTCCCTCCTTCCTTCCCTCCTTCCTTCCTTCCTTCCCTCCTTCCTTCCTTCCTTCCCTCCTTCCCTCCTTCCTTCCCTCCTTCCCTCCTTCCTTCCTTCCTTCCTTCCTTCCCTCCTTCCTTCGTTCCCTCCTTCCTTCCTTCCTTCCTTCCTTCCTTCCTTCCTTCCTTCCTTCCTTCCTTCCTTCCTTCCTTCCTTCCTTCCTTCCTTCTCTCCTTCCCTCCTTCCCTCCGTCCTTCCTTCCTTCCTCCCTCCCTCCTTCCTTCCTTTCTCCCTTCCTTCCTTCCCTCCTTCCTTCCTTCCTCCCTCCCTTCATTCCTTCCTTCCCTTCCTTCCTCCCTCCCTTCCCTCCTTCCTTCCTTCCTTCCCTCCATCCCTCCTTCCTTCCCTCCTTCCTTCCTTCCCTCCTTCCCTCCTTCCCTCCCTCCCTCCTTCCTTCCTTCCTTCCTTCCTTCCTTCCTTTCTTCCTTCCTCCCTCCCTTCCTTCCTTCCTTCCTTCCCTCCTTCCTCCCTCCCTTCTCTCCTTCTTTCCTTCCTTCCTTCCTCCCTCCCTCCTTCCCTCCCTCCCTCCCTCCCTTCCTTCCTTTTTTCCTTCCTTCCTTCCTTCCACCCCCCTTCCTCCCTCCCTCCCTCCTTCATTTATCTTTCCCTTTCCCTTTCTCTTTCCTTTTCTCTCTTTTTTCTTTCTCTCTCTTCTTCCCTCCTTCCTTTCTTCCTCTTTCCATTCCTCCACTCTTCTCTTCATCCTTCCTTCATCCTTCCTTACTTTATTTCTCTTTCTTTTTCTTCCTTCCCTCCAGCCTTCCTTCCTTCCTTCCCTCCTTCCTCTTTTTCCTCCTTTCTCTTTCTATCTCTCTCTTCTCCCACCCTCTCCCTCTCTCTCCCTCCCCTCCCTCCCTTATTTCCTTCCTCCCTCCCCATCTTTCTTTCTTTCTTTCTTCTTTCTTTCTTTCTTTCTTTCTTTCTTCTTTCTTTTCTTTCTTTCTTTCTTTCTTTCTTTCTTTCTTTCTTTCTTTCTTTCTTTCTTTCTTCTTTCTTTATCTTCCCTCCCTTCCTCCCTTCCTTCCCTTCCTTCCTTCCTCCCCTTCCTTCCTTCCTTCCTTCCTTCCTTCCTCCTTCCTTCCTTCCTTCCTTTCTTTCTTTCTTTCTTTCTTTCTTTCTTTCTTTCTTTCTTTCTTTCTTTCTTTCTTTCTTTCTTTCTTTCTTTCTTTCTTTCTTTCTTTCTTTCTCTCTTTCTTTTGAATCCCTGTGAGCCACAGTCACAAAGCATTTGTGTTTTGAGTGTCAGTCACACAGTGACGGAACCCCCATCCCTCCACCCGTGCCCATTCCCCACCCCCCGTGTCCCCAGTGTCCCCCCCATCCCGCCCTCCCCCTGCCTCCATGGCAGACAATCTCCCCCACACTCTCTCTCTCTGCTTTGGGGCATCCTGGTTTGCAATACAGACACCGAGAGGCCGTCACGGTGCGTCCTTTGTCTACTCTCAGCACACGTCTCCCATCCCGAGCATCCCTCCAACCCTCCCCGACACAGTGACCCCTTCTCCATCTCAGCCGCCTTCTCCCCCAGCTCAGGAGGCGGCTCCCAACCATGGACCCATTCCTCCTGGCCCTGGTCTCTACCGCCCCTGAGTGTCCGTCTCCTATTATATATTTTATACCCCACCAATGAGTGCGGTTCCTTCTATGTCCGTCCCCCCTCTCTCTCTCCGACTCATTTCACTCAGCATGAGACTCTCCATGTCCATCCACTCAGAAGCAAACTTCATGCCTTCATCTCTCCTAACAGCTGCGTAGTATTCCACTGTGTAGATGTACCACAATTTCTTTAAATAAGCCATCTGTTCTTGGGCCGGCCACATGCACGGGGGACGCCCTCCTCACTGTCCTATTGCTCCAGCCCAAGCTGCTGCTTCCTAACTGTCCCCCCAGGGGATCATAGAACCTTCGGGAGCCACAAGGGGTGAACCTTCGGCCCTGGGTTCACCTCAGAGGGAGGACGCGGGCACGGAAATACTGAAGAGCACTCCGGGGTGAGAGCAGACAACGGTGGCGTAAGCTCTCTCCATTTTCCCCAGACGGTGGGGTACAGGGACTCAAGCTTTGCTCAAAGGGGGCACGGAGCAGGGTCCGGGTGGGCTTCGGGGACCCTTATGGGATGCCGGGGATCGAACCCGGGTCGGCCGCGTGCAAAGCAAATGCCCTCCCCGCTGGGCTATCGCTCCGGCCCCCAACCACAACAGTTCTTACCCGGGACCTTTCCTGCTGGTGCTCAGCCTGGTTCGATTCAGACTCATTGCTCCACTAGGACGAGGATCAGGGCTGACGTGAGCAAGGCTGGGGCCGACCAGAACTTGCTCAGGAGCACTTGAGGTACCAAGTTAGAGCCGAGGATGGTGAGTGTCAAACCCCGCACCCAAGTTTGTGGATAATGAAGCAGTTTTGAGCAACCGTCTCGCTAAGGAGCGAGAGAGGCTGAAGATGAGATACTGCGTCCACGTACCCGGTATGTTCCGACCCACGCGTCAGTCATCCATCACATCCATCTGTTGCGTTAACCCATTGTCCGTCCTCCATCCATCCATCCATCCATCCATCCATCCGTGTATCGTCCACTTGTGCATTTATCCATTCAACATCCATCCATCCACATGCCACCCATCATGTATCCATCCATCCATCATCCGCCATCTATCATTCATCGGTCTGTCCATCCATCCATCATCCATCCCATCCACCCATCCATCATCCACATCCATCCATCCATCCATCCATCATCCACATCCATCCATCCATCTATCAACCCATCATCCATCCATTTACCCATCCCACTACTGGTCTATCCATCCAGGCACCCATGTATCTCTCCATCCACCCACCCGTCCGTCCATCCATCCATCCAACCATCCATCCATCCATCCATCCATCCATCCATCCATCCATCCATCCACCCACCCGTCCGTCCATCCATCCATCCATCCGTCCATCCATCCATCCAACCATCCATCCATCCATCCATCCATCCATCCATCCATCCACCCACCCGTCCGTCCATCCATCCATCCATCCATCCATCCATCCATCCATCCATCCATCCATCCACCCATCCACCCACCCATCCACCCACCCACCCGTCCGTCCGTCCGTCCATCCATCCATCCATCCATCCACCCATCCACCCATCCATCCATCCACCCATCCAACCACACACCCATCCACCCACCCACCCACCCGTCCGTCCATCCATCCATCCATCCACCCACCCATCCATCCATCCATCATCCATCCATCCATCCATCCATCCATCCATCCATCCATCCATCCATTCATCCATCCATCCATCCATCCACCCACCCGTCCATCCATCCATCCATCCATCCATCATCCACCCATCCAACCACACACCCATCCACCCGTCCGTCCATCCATCCATCCATCCACCCACCCATCCACCCACCCACCCGTCCGTCCATCCGTCCATCCATCCATCCATCCATCCACCCATCCATCCATCCAACCACACACCCATCCACCCACCCACCCATCCACCCACCCATCCACCCACCCTTCCACCCATCCATCCATCCATCCATCTATCCACCCATCCATTCTTCCCTCCCATCACCTCACCTTCCATCTATCCCTCTAAATGTCCATCCATCCATCCATCCACCCACCCATCCATCCTTCCACCCACCCATCCATCCATCCATCCACCTATCCATCCATCCATCCACCCACCTGTTCCTCCCTCCTACCACCTCATCTTCCATCCATTTGTGTATCCATCCATTCATCCACCCATCCATCCATCCACTCACCCTTCCATCCACCCATACCTCCCTCCATCCACCCTCCCTTCCCTTGGTCCTCTCTCTGCCCATCCATCCTTCCACCTAACCTCCCGACTATCCATGCCCTGGACCATTCATCTGTCCATGAACCCATGTATCTATCCATCCATCTAGCCCTCCCTCCCATCATCCCCCCTTCCATCCATCCCCCCTTCCATCCTTCCCTCCACCCCTAAACCATCCAACCATCCCTCCACCCGCCTTCTCTCTCTCTCTCTCTCTCTACTATCTCTGTCTGTGTGTCTCCACCCCTCCTTCCACTGTCCTCCATGCCTCCTCTCCACTTCCCACCAATTCTTCCAGAACAATCCAAGAACGGACGGAACCCTGTTCTGTGCAAATCCACCCCCCGGACCCCCGAGCTCCTGTGTCTGCCACCATCTCCCCGTGCCCCCCCCCCCAGTGTTTGGCCACAGCTCCCTCGGACGCTGTCCAGCTAAGGGACCTGCCCCCCTTCTCCCTGGGAGTTTCTCCGCCTTGTGAAACAGCACTGACCCTGTCCCTGGCCACGCAGGTGGCCGGAATCCTCAGCAGCTGACCCGTAGCTGCACTCCCTTTGCCAAACCCCAAACCCCTGGCATGCGCCGGACCTTGAATATAAGATCGCAAGGGTGATGCTGCTGTCCTGGGTCTTTCCTTGCCAACGGGGGACTTAGGGTGACACCTGGGACCCCCGGGGGGGGGCCCTTCTGTGTGTTCCTGGTGGAGCAGGTCCCACCAGAGCACCAGATCCTACAAACCCGGGAGAGGGAGAGGGCAGGAGTTTTTCTCGGGGGGCCACGGCGATGCAGACGATATTAGTTTCTTTCCCTCGTCCCTTGGCAGCTCTGGGTTTTAATTACGGACCCCACAAAAGGAAAGAAAACGAAGGCGTAACCCTTCGCCCCTGCTTGCTCCCCGCAGGTCCAAGCCTCACCTGAACCTCAGGAAGAAGAGAACAAAGGATCCTACTTTCCCCTCAGGATGAGTCCCCCCCGGGGCCCAGGAGATGCTCTCTGGGTGCCCTGGCAAGCTCGCCTTGCCATTCACGGAGGGAGTGGTGCCCGCTGCTCCACTCCAGTGCTCAAAGCTTAGCATGGGCACTGGTGAAAAACGGTGGAGGTGCCTATCCTCCACCCGGCAACTCTGACCCTTTCCCGGGCAGCTTAAGGTGCATGTACGTGGGTTGACCTTGGAAATTCGGATCTTTTCTGCTACTGGGTTTGGTTTGCTTGTGGGTGGGGGCCATGACGTGGCGTGTGCCACGGGACAGCCTGGTTTGGTTTGCGTGTGGGATCCATGGCATGGCGTGTACCACGGAGCAGCCTGGTTTGGTTTGCATGTGGGAGCTCCGGGCATGCCCTATGCCACAAACAGCCCGCTTTGGTTCATGTGTGGAAGCCATGGCATGCCACGGCTGACTCCCGGCTCTGTGCTCAGGGCTGACTCCCGGCTCTGTGCTCAGGGCTGACTCCTGGCTCTGTGCTCAGGGCTGACTCCCGGCTCTGTGCTCAAGGCTCACTCCCGGCTCTGTGCTCAGGGTTGACTCCCAATTCTGTGCCTAGCACCGATTCCTGGCTCTGTGCTCAGGGCTGACTCCCAACTCGGTGCTCAGGACTGACTCCTGGTTCTGTGCTCAGTCATCACTCTCGATGGGAGTCAGGGGGCCCTGTGAGGTGCGGGGATGGCACCATGCCAACTGTGTGCACCGCAGGTGCCTACCTGTGGCGTTATCTCTCCAGATCCCTGGGGACCCCGGAGAGCTGGGGCTCAGGGAACAGCTGTAGCATGGGGGGGGGCTGGGTGGGCTCCCACGGCCCCCGACACAGGGTCTCCACCTGAGACCGGGCCCCGCCCTGCAGGCAGAGAGGGCGAGGGCTGGGCACACACTCGGTGCTGGTTTTCGTTGCGGTGATGCGGGAAATCGGAGCCCGGCCCAGCCGAGCCGCCCAGCCCAGCTGCTCCTGGGCCCAGTCTGGGGCACGCCGGGGGGGGGGGGGTCTTCCGGGCCGACGCGGGGTCCAGCCCCGTCTGCTCTGTCCCCCCGGCCGCGGCCGTGCTGTGCTCTCTGCGTCTCTGGCCTCTGCAAGGCTGCAGGTTCCAGGGGCCAAAGGTCACAGGGTCCCTTAGGTCATCCCGGCTCCCGCTTGGCTGAGCCAGAGGAAGATGCAGAGACGGCGACTGTCCAGCAGGGGGCAGCAGACACACACGCAGGCCCCAGCAGAGGCTGAGCCAGCGCCAGGCCAGCCCCGGCTGGAGGGGCACCCAGGGAAGGGGCCCGGGAGGGGGTGAGGGGGGCTGTGCCCCAGAGACCAGAGAACACGCCTGTTCTGTGCTTAGGACACAGCCGGCGGGGCTCAGGGCGGACTCCCGGCTCTGTGCTCAGGGCTGACTCCTGGCTCTGTGCTCAGGGTCACTCCCAGTTCTGTGCTCAGGGCTGACTCCTGACTCTGTGCTCAGGGCTGACTCTTGGCTCTGTGCTCAGGGTTCACTCCCGGTTCTGTGCTCAGGGCTGACTCCCAGCTCTGTGCTCAGGGTCACTCCTGGTTCTGTGCTCAAGGCTCACT
Organism: Sorex araneus; assembly: GCF_027595985.1. Lineage (NCBI taxonomy): Eukaryota > Metazoa > Chordata > Mammalia > Eulipotyphla > Soricidae > Sorex > Sorex araneus. Next base: position 70,953 of record NW_026570967.1, read on the forward strand.
CCTGGCTCTGTGCTCAGGGCTGACTCCCGGCTCTGTGCTCAGGGTTCACTCCCAGCTCTGTGCTCAGGGCTGACTCCCGGCTCTGTGCTCAGGGCTGACTCCCGGCTCTGTGCTCAGGGTTCACTCCCGGTTCTGTGCTCAGGCCTCACTCCTGGCTCTGTGCTCAGGGCTGACTCCTGGCTCTGTGCTCAGGGTTCACTCCTGGCTCTGTGCTCAAAGCTACCTCCAGGCTCTGTGCTCAGGGCTAACTCCCAACTCTGCTCAGGGCTCACTCCTGACTCTGTGCTCAGGGCTGACTCCCAACTCGGTGCTCAGGACTGACTCCTGGTTCTGTGCTCAGTCATCACTCTCGATGGGACTCAAGGGACTCTGCGAGGTGCGGGGATGACACCATGCCAATTGTGTGCAACGCAGGTGCCTACCTGTGGCGTTATCTCTCCAGACCCCGAACCAATTTCTTTATGTTCTGCCTTAATTTTTTCCCTCGAGCATTTTTTTAGAGGAGGGTGGGGCACATCCCACAGTGCTCAGGGCTGTGTCAGGGATCATTCTTGCTGCTGTGGGCAGGACTCTGCCCGGTCCTGCTCCTCTGGTTCTTCCTTTTTCTGCAGAGCTGAGTCTTAGGGTCACCAGAAGCTGGGGGACCAGGGATGGGTGGTTTCTTCTTCTGCTGCTCCTTCTTCTCCTTCTCCTCCTCCTCTTCTTCCTCTTCTTCTTCATCATCTTCTTCTTCTTTTCCTCTTCTTCCTCTTCCTCCTCTTCTCCTTCTCTTCTTCCTCTTCTTTTTCATCTTCATCTTCTTCTTTTCCTCTTCTTCCTCTTCCTCCTCTTCCTCATCTCCTTCTCCTTCTCCTCTTCTTCCTCTTCCTCTTCTTCTTCTTCTTCTTCTTTTTCTTTTCCTCTTCTCCCTCTTCTTCTCTTCTTCTGCTTCAGCTTCTTTTTGCTCTTCTCCCTCTTCTTCTTCTTCTTCTTCTTCTTCTTCTTCTTCTTCTTCTTCTTCTTCTTCTTCTTCTTCTTCTTCTTCTTCTTCTTCTACTTTCTCTTCTCCCTCTTCTTCTTCTCCCGCTTCTTCTTCCTCTTCTTCCTCCTCCTCCTCTTCTTCTTCCTCTTCCTACTGTTCCTCTTTCTCTTCTCCTCCTTCTCCTCTTCATTCTCCTCATTCATCCCCTCCTCCTCCTCATCCCCTCCTTCTTCTCTTCCTCCTCCTCCTCCTCCTCTTCTTCTTCTCTTCCTCTTTTCCTCTTCCTCTTCTCCTTCTTCTTCTCCTCCTCCCCCTCCTCCTCCTCCTCTTCTTCTTCTTCTTCTTCTTCTTCTTCTTCTTCTTCTTCTTCTTCTTCTTCTTCTTCTTCTCTTCCTCCTCTTCCTCTTCTTCTTCCCCTTCTTCTTCTTCCTCCTCCTCCTCCTCTTCTTCTTCTTCTTCCTCTTTCTCTCCTCCTCCTCTTCTTCCTCTTCCTACTCTTCCTCTTCCTCTTCTCCTTCTCCTCTTCATTCTCATTCATCTCCTCCTCCTACTCCTTCTCCTCCTTCTGCTCCTCCTCCTCCTCCTGCTTCTGTTTCTTCTGCTTCTTCTGCTCTGGGACCCACACCCCGCAGGGCTCAGGATTCAACTCCTGCCTCTGCACTCAGGGAGCACTGCTGGCTGGCCTTGGGAGAACCCCACACACTGATGGGGCACTGAGCCCCGGCCGGCCTCATGAAAAGCCAGTGCCCTCCCCTCTGTCCTACAACTCAGGCTCAGCGCCCCTGTCAGCGGCTATTTTTAGAGGCTGCCCGCTCAGCTGTTCCTGGCAGAATGGGGACACGGGGCTGCTGGCCTGAAGCCCCACAGGAAATTCCAGAGCGAAAGTTTTGCAGCTGCAAAAAAGAGATGGGACAGCCGGGAGGGCACTTGCCTTGCAGGCAGCTGACCCGGGTTCGATCCCCAGCACTGAGAGTGCAGAGGCAGGAGGACTCACTGCCAGGTGTGGCCCCTCCCCTCCCCACCCCCCCAAAAAAAATTCACTGGTGGCAGCCGGATGACAGAGGGCAAGCAAAGGCATCTACGTTCCCCAAGGAACCCTGTCGTGTCCAGGTACCTCGACTGAGGGTCAGCCACGCCCTCCGGCTGAGGGTGAGTCGCCTATGGGTGGGTGTTGTCCCCTCCCCCGCCCCTGCAGTCTGGGTGCTCCCTCAGATGTGCTCCATATTCTCCCCGTCCCTGCGTCTAGAGTAAGTCCCAGGACCAGTCCTCACCCTCGAAGCCTGCCAGCCCCCTCCTAGGGGTGCTGGGCCACTGCTCCGGCCCCTCGCAGGCTTTCTGGGGCGTCTCCTGTGTGAGATCCCGGCAGACGTGCTGAGGAGATGGATCCACTTGTTCTACTAGGTTAGGATTGGCATGGACCGTCCTGAAGGGAGGGATCCATTGGGTGATCTGCTTTGTGAGATCAGCTGGGATCTATTTATTGGGTGGGACTCTGGTGATCATGCCAAGGACATGGATCCACGGGGTCTGGGAAGTTAGGATCCACTTGGTCTTCTTGGGGGGATCTGCTAGGATCCACTTGAAAAGATGGATCCACTAGGAGACCTACTTGGTGGGATCCACTGGGGTTATCCTGAGGGGATGGACCCACTGGGTGTAGTTGAGTGGGATCAACTGTGACCATGCTGAGGGGAATGAATCCATTCATTCTTCATGGTTGGGATCATGTGGAACTATCCTGAAGATGTGTAGGCATTGGGTGTGCTCAGTTGGAGTCATCTGGGGCCATGATGAGGAGATGGATCCACTGTATCTATCTGGGTGGGATCAGCTGGGACCATGGATCCATTGGATCTACTTGGGTGTGATCCATTGAGATTGACTCTAGAAGGGGGATCCATTGGTGATAGTTGAGGTGAGCAGGGATCATCTTGAGGAGATGGATCCACTGAATCTAGTTGGTGGGATCAGCTGGTGTCATCTTGCAATGGATCCACTGGGTCTTGTTGGTAGGGATCAGCTGGTATCATCCTGAGATGGATTCACTGGATTGTGTTGGTAGGGATCAGTTGGTATCATCCTGCAATAGATCCATTGGATCTTGTTGGTAGGGATCAACTGTGTTATCCTGAGATGGATCTGCTGGGTCTTGTTGGTAGGGATCAGCTGGCACCATCCTGAGATGGATCCACTGGGTCTTGCTGGTAGGAAATAGCTGGCGCCATCCTGAGATGAATCCACTGGGTCTTGCTGGTAGGGATCAGCTGGTGTCATCCTGAGATGTATCCACTGGATTGTGTTGGTAGGGATCAGCTGGTGTCATCCTGCAATGGATCCACTGGATATTGTCGGATGCAATCAGTTGGCGTTGTCCTGAGATGGATCCACTGGCTCTCATTGGGTGGCATCAGCTGGTGTCATCCTGAGATGGATCCACTGGGTCTCCTCGGGTGGGATCAGCTGGGACCCAGCTGAGCAGATTTATCTACTGGGTCCATGAGTGGGATCTGCTGGATTGTAGATGTGGGAATCTGTGTCCGTGTGTCCTGCCTGTCAGCAGTCAGGGTTGCCGTGGGGAAGCCCTGCACCAAGCCCTCCCCCAGGGCCCCTCCCCCCTGTGCAGGCACCAGGGACATTGGCGCACCCCAAGGTAGCTGTAGCCCCTTCCCTTCCGTACGTGCTCCCGCCTCTCCTCCCAGATACTCCTGTGCATCACCCAGTCTGTCTGTGTTTGCCTGTGGCGGGCTGTGCAGGAAAGTGCGCGTGATGAGAAAATCCGTGTTTCAGATTCCCGAGCATCCTGGAAACAGCCTGAACAGCTGGACGCGTGACACCAACATGCCACATGCCTGCCACTGAGGAATCAAGGCGTGTTATGCCGAGTGTCTCAGGGACATGCCAACAGAATTCCTGACTGCAGGGACATTCCCCCCCCCATGGGGGATGAGCCTGCAGGAATCGACATGACACAGACGCTGTGTGCAAGACGCTGTATGTGCATGTGTGCACGCATGCATGTGTGTCTGTGGGGAGGTGCCCGTGTGTCTGCATGTCTCTGCGTGTCTTTGTGAGTCTCTGTGCATGCATGTGTCTGTGAGTGCATGTCTGTGTCTGTCTGTGTGCATGTCTGTGTGCATGTATGTGTGCGTCTTTGTGTATATGAATGTGACTGTGTGTCTGTCTGTATGTCTGTGTGTTTCTAGTGTGTGTATATATGTGTGTGTCTATGTAATAGGAATGTGACTGTATGTCTCTGTGCACATATGTCTGAGTGCATGTCTGTGTGTGTCTATTTATATGTCTGTGTGTGTTTGTGTGTGCATGTATATGTGTGTCTGTGTATATATGAACATGTGTCTGTGAGTGCATGTCTTTGTGTGTGTCTATATGTATGTCTGTGTGCATGTATGTGTCCGTGTACATGTGAATGTAACTGTGAGTCTGTATGTATGTCTGTGTGTGTCTGTGTGTGCATGCATGTGTGTGTCTATGTATATATGAATGTGTGACTGTGTGTTTCTGTACACATATGTGTCTGTGATTATGCATGTCTCCGTGCATGTGTATCTATATGTCTGTGTGCGTGTCTGAGAGTGCATATGTGTCTGTCTGTATGTCTGTGTGTGCCTGTGTGTATCCATGTCTGTGAGTGTGTCTATGTGTGTTCTGTGTTTATATGCGTCTGTGACTGTGTGTGCACGTGTGTCTGTGTCTCTGTGTGTATGTGTGCACACACACGTGTCTGTGTGGGATGGTGTCTGTGCCTGTGTATCCCTGTGTGTGTCCGTGCATGTATGTCTGTGTGTGGGAGAGTATGTCCGTGTGCCTGTGTGTCCATGTCCCCTCATGGCCCTCCCGTCTCTGCCTCCGTCTGCCCGGGGCGTCTCCTCTGGGTCTGCGTCTCCTCCCGTGTCCCTGGGAAGGGCCCTGGGGCTGGAGGGAGGCCCCCGCCTGCAGGACGCGCCCCTCCCGGCCCCTCCCCTGCACCCCGCCTGCAGGGAGCCCCTGGGACGGGATGGCTCGTGCCCAGCAGGGTTGTGTGCAGACGTGTCCCTGTGGGACTCCGAGTTCCTGCTCCGCCTCCGTCAGCTCCATCCGTGTCCGGGGGGTTGTAGCTGTGTGTCGCCTGTCCACACGCCTGTGTCAGGCCCGCGGTGCCCAGGACACGCCCTCCGCACCCCTGCAAGCCCGTGAGGCCTTGAGTTCCCCTTGGCTGACTGTCCTTCCCCCACACCTGCTGGATGCAGGACCTGGGCTGTATCTCGAGGGCTGAGGGAGGAATACGGGGTGTGTGCGTGCGTGTCAGTGTGTGTGAGTGTGTGAGTGTCAGAGTGTGTGTGAGTGTGTGAGTGTGAGAGTGTGTCTGAGTGTGTGAGTGTGAGTGTGTGTGAGTGTGTATGAGTGAGTGAGTGTGAGAGTGTGTGTGAGTGTGAGAGTGTGTCTGAGTGTGTGAGTGTGAGAGTGTGTGTGAGTGTGTATGAGTGAGTGAGTGTGAGAGTGTGTGTGAGTGTGAGAGTGTGTCTGAGTGTGTGAGTGTGAGAGTGTGTGTGAGTGTGTATGAGTGTGTGAGTGTGAGAGTGTGTGTGAGTGTGTGAGTGGGTGTGAGTGGGTGTATGTGTGAGTGGGTGTGAATGTGTGTGATTGTGTGTGAGTGGGTGGGAGTGTGTCTCTGTGTGTGAATGTGAGTGTGCCTGTGTGTGTGAGTATGTGTCAGTGTGTCAGTAGGTCAGTGTGTGTCGGTATGTGTGGTTGTGTGAATGTGTGTTTGTGTCTGTGTGTGAATGTGAGTGTACCTGTGTGTGAGTGTGTGAGTATGTGTCAGTGTCGGTGTGACAGTAGGTCAGTGTGTGTCGGTGTGTGTGGTTGTGTGAGTGTGTGTGATTGTGTCTCTGTGTGAATGTGAGTGTGCCTGTATGTGAGTGTGTGAGTATGTGTTGGTGTCGGTGTGACAGTAGGTCAGTGTGTGTCGGTGTGTGTGGTTGTGTGAGTGTGTGTGATTGTGTCTGTGTGTGAATGTGAGTGCGTCCGTGTGTGTGTCAGTATGTGTTAGTGTATGTGGTTGTGTGTGAGTTTGTGTATGAGTATGTGAGTGTGTGTGAATGCGTGTGTCTGTGTGTCAATGTGTCTGACTGTGTGTGTGTCAGTAGGTGTGAGTGTGTGTGTCTGACTGTGTATAAGTGTGTGAGTGTGAGTATGTGAGTGTGTGACTATGTGTCACTGTGTGAGTATGTGTGTGAGTGTGTATCAGTGTGTGAGTGTGTGTATGAGTGTGAGTATGTGAGTGTGTGAATGTGTGTCACTGTGTCTCACTGTGTGAGTATGTGTGTGTATCAGTGTGTGTGACTGTATCTGTGACTGTGTGTGAGTGTGTGTCTGACTGTGTCTGACTGTGTGTGAGTCTGACTGTGTCTGTGAGTGTGTGTGAATGTGAGTGTGTCTGTGTGAGTGAGTGTGTCTGTGTGGGGAGCTCTGCGGTGTCTGGAAACACCCAGCATTCCTCTGAAACTGTCGACTCCAGCCCGGAAGTCCCCCTTGTGTCCCCCCCCATCCCGCCCCCCCAGGCTGGGCCCAGGGTCTCCCCGACCCCTCCGGGTGCCCGGCTGTGCCCGTGGACGGGGCCTCTGGTCCTGCCCCTCCCCCCTCCCGGAGCTGCTGCCCAGGGCAGGTGCCCGCGGCTGGGTTTGCTCCTCCCAGAAGCATCTTTGGACACACACACACACACACACACACACACACACACGGCACGCGTGCGGGTCAGGGTGGGGGTTGTCCTGGGGCACGGCGGGCAGCAAACAGGTGCCTGCTCCGCCCCACGCAGCTCTCTGGGCTGCAACCTCCCACGGACTCGTCTCTCAGTGCTCACCAGCCAAGCCATGCCCGCCTGCCCGGCTCCCCAGGGCAGCCCTGGGCAGACCCCGGTCCTGCCCATCCGACCCGTCCTTGTGTCCATGCATCCATCCCTCTGCTCCATTCCCTCTCTCTGTCTCTGTCTCTCTCTCTCCCTCTCTGTCTCTCTCTGTGTGTCTCTGTCTGTCTCTCTCTCCCTCTCTGTCTCTCTCTGTGTCTCTGTCTCTGTCTCTCTCTCTCCCTCTCTGTGTCTCTGTCTCTCTCTCCCTCTCTGTCTCTCTGTGTCTCTGTCTCTCCCTCTCTGTCTCTCTCTCTGTGTCTCTGTCTCTCTCCCTCTCTATCTCTCTCTCTGTGTCTTTGTCTCTGTCTCTCCCTCTCTGTCTCTCTGTGTGTCTCTGTCTCTCTCTGTGTGTCTCTGTCTCTGTCTCTCTCTGTCTCTCTCTATGTCTCTGTCTCTGTCTCTCTCTCCCTCTCTGTGTCTGTCTCTGTCTCTTTCTGTGTCTCTGTCTCTCTCTCCCTCTCTGTCTCTGTCTCTCTCCCTCTCTGTCTCTCTCTCTCTGTGTCTCTGTCTCTCTCCCTCTCTGTCTCTCTCTCTGTGTCTCTGTCTCTCTCCCTCTCTATCTCTCTCTCTCCCTCTCTATCTCTCTCTGTCTCTCTCTCTCCGTCTCTGTCTCTGTCTCTCTCTGTGTCTCTCTCTCTGTCTCTCTCTCCCTCTCTGTCTCTCTGTGTGTCTGTCTCTGTCTCTTTCTGTGTCTCTGTCTCTTTCTGTGTCTCTGTCTCTCTCTCCCGCTCTGTCTCTCTGTGTCTGTCTCTGTCTCTTTCTGTGTCTCTGTCTCTCTCTCCCTCTCTGTCTCTGTCTCTCTCCCTCTCTGTCTCTGTCTCTCTCTCTGTGTCTCTGTCTCTCTCCCTCTCTGTCTCTCTTTCTCTGTGTCTCTGTCTCTGTCTCTCTCTCCCTCTCTGTCTCTCTCTCTGTGTCTCTGTCTGTCTCTGTGTCTCTGTCTGTGTCTCTCTCCCTGTCTGTCTCTGTGTCTCTGTCTCTGTGTCTGTCTCTCTCTGTCTCTCTCTGTGTCTCTGTCTCTGTCTCTCTGTCTCTGTCTCTCTGTCTCTGTCTCTCTCTCTGTCTCTGTCTCTCTGTGTCTCTGTCTCTGTCTCTCTCTCCCTCTCTGTCTCTGTCTCTCTCGCTCTCTGTCTCTCTCTCTGTCTCTGTCTCTCTCCCTCTCTGTCTCTCTCTCTGTCTCTCTCCCTCTCTGTCTGTCTCTCTGTGTTTCTGTCTCTGTCTCTGTCTCTCCCTCCCTCTCTGTCTCTGTCTCTCTCTCTCCCTCTCTCTCTGTCTCTGTCTCTCTCCCGGCGTCCGATTGATCCGTGGCAAACAGCTGTGCGAGCACACGCACGGGGCAGCGGGCCGAGCCGTGCGTGTCTTTGTTCCATGTGCGGGGGACGGGGGCCTCCAGGAAGCCTTTTTAAAATTTCATCACTATTCAAAAGGATAATTAATCCGTACCCTCAGGCTTTGATTATGCCGGCTGGGCGCGGGCTGCGGCAGAGATAATGAGGGCTCGCTGGGGGCCGGCTGGGGAACCCCGGGCCCGTGCCCGCCCCACCCCGCCACGCCGCACTCAGCATGCAGCCCGGGTGCCGCCGAGGTGGTTTAATCTAATTTTAATTTGTAACACAATACAGTGGCTGTGCCCGTGCGTTTCCAACCACGGTCGGCATTTTGTCGACACGCCACCCCCCCCCCCCAGCCGCCGCCGTTGTGCAGATGCCGTTTCTGAGGACTTAATTGGACGGTTCTCAGCCCCGCTTGGGCCCCCGGTGCTGGCGGGCGGGCGGGCAGGCGGGC
>NW_026570967.1:84603-112103 GCF_027595985.1 Sorex araneus
ATACACACGTCTGCACACATATGCACACACATGCTCCCACACCACACATATCCACACACATGCACACAGTTGCACACGCATGCACACACATGCACGCACTCACATGCACACACGTGCACACACACATGCACGTGCACACACACGTGCATGTGCACACACGTGCACACACATACAGACTCCGGTCCTGCCCCCTTGAATGCACCGAGTAGGGGCTTCCCGAGCCCGCACACGGCTGGCATCTCTTGCTTCCCCCGACGTGCCCAGGGCTGCCGCCTGTCTCCAAGATCCAGGGTGTTTGTGCACCTAATTTATTACCGCAATCACGGCCATAATTTAGAGGAGATAAATTGAAATCTATTAGGATTTAATGCAAAAAAAAAAGAGGAAAAAAAACACCATAATTAGTTTGTGTGCGGCGGGGGGGGGGGGAGGCAGCCGCCAAATGCATTAAGCCAATTAGCACATTTGCAGCCTCAACACACACACTGACACACACAGACATACGGGCACACAAACACATAGACACAGCCACACACATACGCAGACACACACAGACTTACACAGACACACAGATAAACACACTCACACACAGACAGACACACACAGATGTACATAGACGCACACCGAGACACACACCCAACACATACACACATACAGATACTCACACTCAGACACACACAGACATACGGACACACAAACACATAGACACAGCCACACACATACGCAGACACACACAGACTTACACAGACACACAGATAAACACACTCACACACAGACAGACACACACAGATGTACATAGACGCACGCCCAGACACACACCCAACACATAGACACGTACAGATACTCACACTCAGACACACACAGACACACACACTCAGACACACACATATGCAGACACACTCTCACACGCATACAGAGACACACTCAGACACACACATACGCACATACACACTCACAACTAACACATATGCACACAGACACACATACATAGTCACATACAGAGACATACACGTACAGACAAACACAGACACACACATACCCATATCCACGCACACCCACTCACAGATACACACACACTCCCATACAGCTCACACATACACACACATACATACACAGACACCCACATACATACTCACACACATACACACACACATACACACAAACACAGACACACACGCACACACTTATATACAACTCACACCTACACACATACACACAAACACATAACACATGCACACACTCACATACAACTCACGCCTACACACGTACACACAAACATATAACACACGCACACACTCACATACAACTCATGCCTACACACACACACATACACAGACACACACAGAGACACAGACACAGAGACCCACACCCACGCACAGTCACACAGACACACACACACGTGACTCACTTTGTTCGCCCGCACCACACAGCCCCCCTGTGCTGTCACCCCCTTGCCCGCCCGATAAACACGTCCCACCAGACACACCATCACCGCCCAGGGTGGCAGGAAGCCAGGGCTGCCCAACCAAGGATGCCCAAAGCCCCCCCCCCCCCCGCCAGCCCCCCACGCCCGGACCCCCGAGCTGGGGGGAGACACACTGGAGTCAGCACACGGACCCCCCCCCCACCCACGCCAGCAGGGACGTCCCAGGACCCCCCCCCTCCCATCCGAGCATCCCGGCGGCAATTATAAAAATCTATATTTAAAGGAGCAGTAACCGCCGTTCTGCCTTAGTGACCGTCAAATTAATTCTGCCTCTCGGGAGAAAGAATCCACCTGTCTCCCCCTGGGCGGGCGGGTGTCACCGAGGGGGGCCGCCTGTGCGTGTCTCTGTGTGTGTGTGTGTGTGTGTGTGTAGAGAAAGGGCGGGGAGGGGGGGGTCTCCCCATCTCCCCAGCCCCCGTTTTGGATAACTCTGATAATGGGTCCAGGAGAAGCCGCGGGATCAGACAGGTCCTGGTAATTACCTGACCTGTTTCCCCGCCGCCCGCCCGCCCCCCCATCCCCCTCCATCCCCCCCACCCCCCCCCCCCGCCCGCCCGACACCGCGTGGCGGCTCATGTCAGCCGCTGTACGGGCATTTGTGCCTTTGATCACGGCGCGTTCGGCAGATGTCAGCCGCGCCGTATTTTAATTGACTCCGGGGGAGCGGGGCTCGGCTCCGAATGTGCGTGCGTGTGTGTGTGTGTGTGTGTGTGTGTGTGTCTGTGTGTGTGTGCGTGCGTGGGGCTCTCGGAGACAGCCGGGGCTGGCTGACAGCGCGGCCAGCGTGCGGCGGGGTGGACGCCGGGATGGACGCGGGCAGCACAGCGGCCGGGATGGTGTTTTGGGGGGTGGCGGGAGATGGGGGGAGGCAGTCGGGACACACACACGGACCCCAGTGTCCACAGCTGGTCGCAAATGACCCACACTGACCCCCCCGACAGCCACGTCCGGCGTCCCTCCTGCTGGCCAGGGGACGTCTCTCTCCTTGCCCCCGCACAGCCAGTGCGGGACCCACAGATGCCATAGATGACAGGAACCTGGTAATGAGACTCTGCCCCTTTGCAAATGGCCCGGGGTTGCGGGGTTCGAGGCAGCAGGGGGAGAGACACAGGCTCACCCACGCGTACCGGCAAACACCAGCCAAGGTCAATTTATTTTGCCTGGCTCGAGACGGGGGTGGAACTGCACCTTGCTGGGTGGGAGCCTCGAGACGGGGGTGGAACTGCACCTTGCTGGGTGGGAGCCTCGAGATGGGGGTGGAACTGCACCTTGCTGGGCGGGAGCCTCGAGACAGGGGTGGAACTGCACCTTGCTGGGCGGGAGCCTCGAGACGGGGGTGGAACTGCACCTTGCTGGGTGGGAGCCTCGAGACGGGGGTGGAACTGCACCTTGCTGGGTGGGAGCCTCGAGATGGGGGTGGAACTGCACCTTGCTGGGCGGGAGCCTCGAGACAGGGGGGGGTGGAACTGCACCTTGCTGGGCAGGAGCGGGGAGGGAGGGAGGGAGGGAGGGAGGGAGGGAGGGAGGGGGGAGGGGGAGAGCACTGTGGCCACGCTCCCCTCCCGGCCTCGTTAACCCAGCGAGGCAGAGGGCACCTGTCTTCATCCCGGCGCTGACAGGCACCAGCCCCCTCTGCCCGCCGCCCCGCACGCACCTCCCCAGCACGCGGGGCTGCTGCCCGCTCCGGCGCGCTGTGTAATTACCCCTGTTAAACCCTGGACATCAGCTCGGCGCCCAGGGGAGCCCAGGGCAGGGCGGGAGCGGCAGAGAGACGGCTCGTCCAGAGCTAAATTAGAGCCTGTCACAGGAGCCAAGGGCGGGGGTCCGGGGCTCGGCGTGCCGCTCGCCAAGGGGAGAGAGAGAGACAGAGACAGAGACAGAGAGACAGAGACACAGAGAGACACAGAGAGACAGAAAGAGACAGAGAGACAGAGACACACAGAGAGAGACACAGAGAGACAGAGAGAGACAGAGACACAGAGAGAGACAGACAGACACAGAGAGACAGAGAGAGACAGAGACAGAGAGACAGACACACAGAGAGACAGAGACAGAGAGAGACAGACACAGAGAGACAGAGAGAGACACAGACACAGAGAGACAGAGAGATAGAGAGAGGGAAAGAGAGAGAGACAAAGAGAGACACACAGACACAGAGATACAGACAGAGAGACAGAGAGGGAGAGAGAAAGAGCAAGGGAGAGGGAAAGAGACAGAGAGGGAGAGACAGAGAGATAGAGGGAGAAAGAGAGATAGAGATATATAGAGGGGGAGACAGTGAGAGACACAGAAACAGAGAGAGACAGACACAGAGAGACGGAGAAATAGAGAGAGGGAAAGAGAGACAGAGAGAGACACAGACAGAGATACAGACAGAGAGACAGAAGGAGAGAGAGAGCAAGGGAGAGGGAAAGAGACAGAGAGGGAGAGAGAGACAGAGAGATAGAGGGAGAAAGAGAGATAGAGATATATAGAGGGGGAGACAGTGAGAGACACAGAAACAGAGAGACACAGACAGAGAGACAGAGAGAGAGGGAGAGGTACAGAGAGAGTGAGAGACAGAGTGATAGAGAGAGGGAGAGAGGGACAGAGAGACAGAGAGACAGAGAGAGACACAGAAACAGAGAAACACAGACAGAGAGAGACAGAGAGGGAGAGAGGAGAGAGAGATGGAGAGACACAGAGATATGGATAGGGACAGAGAGATGGAGAGAGACAGAAAGAGACAGAGAGAGACAGGGAGATGGACAGAGACACAGATAGGGAGAAAGACAGAGACAGAAAGAGACAGACAGGGACAGAGAGACGGAGAGAGATAGAAAGAGAGGGAGAAACAGAGAGAGACAGAGAGACAGAGAGGGAGAAAGAGATGGAGAGAGAGACAGAGACACAGAGGGGAAAAGAGAGAGACAGAGAGGAAGAGAGAGAGACAGGGACACAGAGAGAGAAAGAGCGAGAACCAGGCAGGGAGAGATGGGGAGATAGAGACAGATACAGACACAGAAAGAGACCCAGAGACAGAGAGAGGGAGAAAGACACATGGAGAGACAGACAGAGCCAGAGAGACAGAGCCAGAGAGGGGGAAAGAGAGAGACAGAGAGAGAGAAAGAGAGGGAGAGAGAGACATCGAGGAGGAGGAGAGACAGAGACAGAGAGAGACAGGGAGATGAAGAGAGAGACAGAGCCAGAGAGACAGAGAGAGGGGGAAAGAGAGAGACAGAGAGAGACAGAGAGGGAGAGAGACATCGAGGCGGAGGAGAAGAGACAGAGACAGAGGGAGACAGTTGGGCAACCACGACGCAGTCATCAGGGGCTACCCAGACCAATAACGCCTCATTGATGAATGAACGACCGACTCCAATAACATAGTCCCGGGGAGGGTCCGGGGGGGCCCCCGTATCCCCCCCCCTCCTGAACGGACAGATGACGGATGGCGCTGATGGGGGAGCGAGGGAAGAAACGAATGTCCGTATCATCCTAATTGATACCTGCGCAGTAAATTCCAATCAATTCATCACTCTGCGGCCAAGGGCCAATATCACCCTAGCGAATGGATCAATACATTCACGGATCCCAGCAACTCTCTGATTCGGCACCAACATTACCCCCCACTGAATGAGCGAATGAGCGAAGGAATGATTCGCACGGATACTCCGGGATCGACTCAGTGGCTCGATGATCCGGGGGAATGAATGAATGAATGAATGAATGAATGAATGAATCCCCCACGCCCTTGTTATCGGAGCACAAATGAATTCCCGCATCATCCCAACGAACGGACGGGAGCTCCGCGTCTGCCAGGTTTTAATCAGGGGCTAATTGAACGCCAATATCATCCTAATGAATTCATTTATTCATCCCAACGACGGCGTTATCAGCGGAGCGGTACACTCCGCGGCTGCCCCCATGAGTGAACAGATTCAATGACGGGGGGGGGGCGGGGGGAGGGGGGGAATCAGGGACCAATGAGAGTAACACGACCCTCGTCAATGAACCCGTGACCGAGAGAGTGAGTCCGGTATCGCTGCAGTCCGAGGCTAGCCCAAAGCCAATATCACCCGTATCGATGACCGGATTATAAATCCCAGAATACAACGTAACCAGGGCGTGATGGACGGCCGCCGCCGTCCGACCGGACAGAGGAGTGAGTGTGTTCCGGGGAGCGGGAGCAATATCGCTTCTGATCAATGTGAGAAAGAGCGATAAATCCCAATACTTTCATCACAGGGAGTAAACGAATGCCAGCGATCGGCTCTTCCAATACGGCCGATAGGGTACTCGGGGGGGGGGGGGGCGGTGAATGAATGATGGATTCTGGGGCTGGAGCGAGAGCACAGCGGGGAGGAACTGAACCACCAACAGCGACTCCATGAGTCAGCCCCGAGCATTGCCGGGTGTGGCCCCAAAGCACAAATCCAAACGGAAGAATTGCACAAGGGCGCCCTCGGGGAAGGGAAGGGAGTCATTTTATTTTATTTTATTTTATTTTATTTTATTTTATTTTGCTTTTTGGGTCCCACCCAGCAATGCACAGGGGTCACTCCTGGCTCATGCACTCAAGACTCACTCCTGGCGGTGCTCGGGGGACCCTATGGGATGCTGGGAATCGAACCCGGGTCGGCCGCGTGCCAGGTAAACGCCCTCCCCGCTGGGCTATCGCTCCAGCCCCCAAGAGAGTCATCTTAATCCTCATCGCGGAAGAAATGAATGCCGATAGGATCGGAACCGACGCACAGTGGATCTTGATCGAGGAACCAGGGGGTGGTAGGCGGGCGGTGAACCCACCCTGCCCCCAGGGCGGGGATGCCAAGGAGGAAAATGAGTGAGTGGACGCATGTTTGGACCTTCTCCCAGTCATGGAAGGACAGACTCACACACACACACACACACACACACACACACACACACACACACCTGGCTTTGCCCGCTGGGGGTCGTCGGGGTGTGTGTGGGGGGAGAGTGGGGAGAGAGAGAGGGGGGGGGGAGAGAGATGAAGAGAGAGGGAGAAGGAGAGAGGGAGAGAGAGGGGAGAGTGGGATGAGAGAGAGAGGGAGAGGGGAGAGAGAAGGAAAGAGAGAGGGAAAGAGAGAGAAAAGGAAAGAGAGAGGGAGAGGGAGGGAGAGAGAAGGAAAAGGAGAGGGAAAGAGAGAAAAGGAAAGAGAGACGGAGAGGGAGGGAGGGAGAGAGGGAGGGAGAGAGGGGGGATATAGAGGGAGGGAGGGGAGAGAGCTGGAGAGAGAGAAAGAAAGGGAGAGAGAGGGAGAGAGAGGAGACAGAGAAAGAGGGAGAAGGGAGAGGGGGAGAGAGGGAGAGGGAGGTAGAGATGGAGATAGGGAGAGACGGAGATATAGAGGGAGATGGAGAGGGGGGAGAGAGGGAGAGGAAGGGGGAGACAGTGGGGAGAGAGGAAGACAGGTGATAGAGGAGAGAGTGGGGGAGAGGTAGAGAGAGGGGGAAAGAGAGAGAAGAGGGAGAGAGAGAGAGGAGAGGAAGGGAGAGGCAGAGAGAGGAAGAGAGACCCAGCATCTGTGTTCTGTATCCTCTGTGTAGACCACAAAAGAAAGGTGAGAAAGAGAGACAGAGGGAGAGAGAGAGAAAGAGGGAGAGAGAAACAGAGAGGAGAGAGAGAAGGAGAAGGAGGAGAAGGAGAAGAAGAAGAAGAAGAAGAAGAAGAAGAAGAAGAAGAAGAAGAAGAAGAAGAAGAAGAAGAAGAAGAAGAAGAAGAAGAAGAAGAAGAAGAAGAAGAAGAAGAAGGAGAAGGAGAAGGAGAAGGAGAAGAAGGAGGACAAGAAGGACGAGGAGGAAGAGGAGAAGAGGTGGGAAATGTACACTGTTGACAGAAAGGGAGAGAGAGAGGGAGAGAGAGGGAGAGAGAAGGAGAGAGAAGGAGAGAGAAGGAGCAAGAGGGAGAGGAGAGGGAGGGGGAGAGAGGGAGAGGGAGAGACAGAGAAGGAGTGAGAAGGAGAGACGGAGAGGGAGGGGGAGACAGGGAGAGGGAGAGACAGAAAGGGAGGGGGAGAGAGGGAGAGAGAGGGAGAGAGAAGGAGAGAGAAGGAGCAAGAGGGAGAGGAGAGGGAGGGGGAGAGAGGGAGAGGGAGAGACAGAGAGGGAGGGGGAGAGAGGGAGAGGGAGAGACAGAGAAGGAGAGACAGAGAGGGTGAGAGACAGAGAGGGAGAGGGAGAGACAGAGGGTCCCTTCTCCTGCACACATGTGTGAAAGCGTCCCCTGGGAAGTTGTTCTCATTCTGACTTTGTGTCCTGAACTTCCTTCCACGTGGCTCCACGTCTCTCTGTCTCTCTGTCTCTGTCTCTCTCTCTGTCTCTCTGTCTCTCTATCTCTCTGTCTCTCTGTCTCTGTATCTCTCTCTCTCTGCAGTTAAACAGCAGAAGCGTGCAGAGTCCTTCTGTTCCGCCCAACACACCCCCGTGTGTTGCTTCCACGCCCTGCAACCCTTGTCCCAAGGGACGGCGCCTGCGGTAACACTTCCCGTCCCTGCACTCTTAGAGTCTGTGGAAAATTCTGGCCAGCGGCCAGAGAGCGAAACTTGTGTTGTTGTGTATTTTGTGTGTGTGTGTTCGGAGGAGGCTTCATTTCCCTCCCCTCCCCCACGGCCCCCCAAATGGTTGTGCCGATATTGTGCGGGAGCGTGTGAGGGCTTGGATATATGTCACGGTTCCCAGGTGTGTGAGGAGGATCCACCCACCATTGGCATCTGACTCGGCCGGTGCTGATAGTCCTGACACAACGGTACTGATCAGGATCCTGCGCGTCCAACCCCCTCGGTGACTCCACGGCACTGATCAGGATCCTGCGCGTCCAACCCCCTCGGTGACTCCACGGCACTGATCAGGATCCTGCGCGTCCAACCCCCTCGGTGACTCCACGGCACTGATCAGGATCCGGCGCGTCCAACCCCCTCGGTGACTCCACGGCACTGATCAGGATCTGGCGCGTCCAACCCCCTCGGTGACTCCACGGCACTGATCAGGATCCGGCGCGTCCAACCCCCTCGGTGACTCCACGGCACTGATCAGGATCCTGCGCGTCCAACCCTCTCGGTGACTCCACGGCACTGATCAGGATCCTGCGCGTCCAACCCTCTCGGTGACTCCACGGCACTGATCAGGATCCGGCGCGTCCAACCCTCTTGGTGACTCCACGGCACTGATCAGGATCCGGCGCGTCCAACCCCCTCGGTGACTCCACGGCACTGATCAGGATCCTGCGCGTCCAACCCCCTCGGTGACTCCACGGCACTGATCAGGATCCTGCGCGTCCAACCCTCTCGGTGACTCCACGGCACTGATCAGGATCCTGCGCGTCCAACCCTCTCGGTGACTCCACGGCACTGATCAGGATCCTGCGCGTCCAACCCTCTCGGTGACTCCACGGCACTGATCAGGATCCTGCGCGTCCAACCCTCTCGGTGACTCCACGGCACTGATCAGGATCCGGCGCGTCCAACCCTCTCGGTGCCAACTTTCATTTATTTATTCTGGTCAGATGCCGCCAACTCGATAGATTTTTAACCCTATGGATTCAACCCTATGGATTCGGTCTTTTTTTTTTTCTTTTTGGGTCCCACCCGGCGATGCACAGGGGTTACTCCTGGCTCTGCACTCAGGAATGACCCCTGGCGGTGCTCAGGGGACCCTATGGGATGCTGGGATTTGAACCCGGGTCGGCCGCGTGCAAGGCCAACGCCCTCCCCGCTGTGCTATCGCTCCAGCCCCACATGGATCCGGTCTTGTGCGTCTCATTTCTCTACCCAAACCTACCCCACGATGGGTCCCAAACTATGCAACCTGCACGATGCGGATCTTTCTAAACGTGTTTTAAATGGAATCGTCATGAGATGCATGTTACTAAGTTGTTCGGGGTTGGGTTTCGGTCATACAGTGTTCCAACACCCATGCCTTCACCAGTGTACATTTCCCACCTCTTCTCCTCCTCCTCCTCCTTCTTCTCTTCCTCTTTCTCCTCCTCCTCCTCCTCCCTCCTCCTCCTCCTCCTCCTCCTTCCTTCTTCTTCTTCTTCTTCTTCTTCTTCTTCTTCTTCTTCTTCTTCTTCTTCTCCTCCTTCTCCTTCTTCTTCTTCTTCTTCTCCTTCTTCTTCTTCTTCTTCTTCTTCTCCTTCTTCTTCTTCTTCTTCTTCTTCTTCTTCTTCTTCTTCTTCTTCTTCTTCTCCTTTTTCTCCTCCTTCTCCTTCTTCTTCTTCTCCTTCTTCTTCTTCTCCTTCTTTTTCTCCTCCTTCTCCCTCTTCTTCTTTTTCTTCTCCTTCTTTTTCTCCTCCTTCTCCTCCTTCTTCTTCTTCTCCTTCTTTTTCTCCTCCTTCTCCTCCTCCTTCTTCTTCTTCTCCTTCTTTTTCTCGTCCTTGTCCTTCTTCTTCTTCTCCTTCTTTTTCTCCTCCTTCTCCCTCTTCTTCTTCTTCTTCTCCTTCTTTTTCTCCTCCTTCTCCTTCTCCTTCTTCTTCTTCTCCTTCTTTTTCTCCTCCTTCTCCTTCTTCTTCTTCTTCGTCTTCATCATCATCTTCTTTGTTTCTTCTTTGCTTCTTCTCTTCATCTTCTTCGTCTTCTTCATCTTCATCATCATTGTCTTTGTTTCTTCTCTTCTTCTTTGCTTCTTCTCTTCTTCATGTTCTCCTTCTTCATCTTCATCTTCTTCATCTTCTTCTCTCTCTCTCTCTCTCTTTCCTTTTAGGCACCGTGCTTTGCCACCCAGGCACTGAAAGGTCGCCATCTATGTCCTCTGACCTCCTTTCAGCACCCGGTTCTTACCCGGCGTGACCATGTCCCACTACCATTGCCAGTGTGGCCCCTTCTCTGTCCTACCTGCCCTCCCCCCAACCACGCTTGTGGCAAACTTCCGACGATGGCCCAGTCTTGAGTGTGAGTCTCTTACTAATTTTTCACACGCCACATTTTCTTTTAATTAAAACGCCGTTTCCATGGAATTAAATCAGGTTTCAGTCCCACAATGTCCCAACCCCCGTCCCTTCACCAGGGCACATTTCCCACCACCGGCGTCCTCGGTTCCCCCTCTGTCCCCCCTGTCCCTTTCCTCCTCACTGACTCCACTCGGCACGACCTCCTCTAGTTTCACCCACGTCACTGCAAGTCGCAGCCCTTTTCTCTTTTTTCAGAGCTGCATAGTATTCCCTTTTGTACACACCGCACAACTCTCTGATCCAGAAGTTGGGCGTCCTGGTTGTTTTCCATGTCTCAGCTCTTCACCGGTTGCTGAGCGGGGGGACGTGGCTGTGTGCAAATCCTTTTACATGGTTGGGTTTCAGTCATACAATGTCCCGACACCCGTCCCCTCACCAGTGTACACGTCCCACTACCAATGGATTCCGCCTGTACACACCAACCCTCTGAGTTCAACTCTCTGCACCTAACCCTGCATCATTGTATCACTGTCGTCCCGTTGCTCACCGATGGGCTCGAGCGGATTCAACCCTATGGACGCCAAACAAATGGATTCAACCCTATAGACGCCAAACAAATGGATTCAACCCTGTAGACGCCAAACAAATGGGTTCAACCCTGTAGACGCCAAACAAATGGATTCAACCCTATAGACGCCAAACAAATGGATTCAACCCTATAGACGCCAAACAAATGGGTTCAACCCTGTAGATGCCAAATGAATGGATTCAACCCTATAGACGCCAAACAAATGGATTCAACCTTATAGACGCCAAACAAATGGATTCAACCCTATAGACGCCAAACAAATGGATTCAACCCTGTAGATGCCAAACGAATGGATTCAACCCTATAGACACCAAGCAAATGGATTCAACCCTATAGACGCCAAACAAATGGATTCAACCCTATAGATGCCAAACAAATGGATTCAACCCTATAGATGCCAAACAAATAGATTCAACCCTATGGACGCCAAACAAATGGATTCAACCCTATAGATGCCAAACAAATGGATTCAACCCTATAGATGCCAAACAAATAGATTCAACCCTATGGACGCCAAACAAATGGATTCAACCCTGTAGACGCCAAACAAATGGATTCAACCCTGTAGACGCCAAACAAATGGATTCAACCCTGTAGACGCCAAGCAAATGGATTCAACCCTATAGACACCAAACGAATAGATTCAACCCTATAGACGCCAAACGAATGGATTCAACCCTATAGACGCCAAACAAATGGATTCAACCCTATAGACGCCAAACAAATGGGTTCAACCCTATAGACGCCAAACAAATGGATTCAACCCTACGGACGCCAAACAAATGGATTCAACCCTATAGATGCCAAACAAATGGATTCAACCCTATAGATGCCAAACAAATAGATTCAACCCTATGGACGCCAAACAAATGGATTCAACCCTGTAGACGCCAAACAAATGGATTCAACCCTGTAGACGCCAAACAAATGGATTCAACCCTGTAGACGCCAAGCAAATGGATTCAACCCTATAGACACCAAACGAATAGATTCAACCCTATAGACGCCAAACGAATGGATTCAACCCTATAGACGCCAAGCAAATGGATTCAACCCTATAGATGCCAACCAAATGGATTCAACCCTATAGACGCCAAACAAATGGGTTCAACCCTACGGACACCAAACAAATGGATTCAACCCTATAGATGCCAAGCAAATGGATTCAACCCTATAGACGCCAAGCAAATGGATTCAACCCTATGGATGCCAAACAAATGGATTCAACCCTATAGATGCCAAGCAAATGGATTCAACCCTATAGATGCCAAACAAATGGATTCAAAGCTATAGATGCCAAACAAATGGATTCAACCCTATAAACACCAAACAAATGGATTCAACCCTGTAGACGCCAAACAAATGGATTCAACCCTATAGACGCCAAACAAATGGGTTCAACCCTATAGACGCCAAACAAATGGGTTCAAACCTATAGACGCCAAACAAATGGATTCAACATTATAGACACCAAGCAAATGGATTCAACCCTATTGACGCCAAACAAATGGATTCAACCCTGTAGACGCCAAACAAATGGATTCAACCCTATAGACGCCAAACAAATGGATTCAACCCTATAGACGCCAAGCAAATGGATTCAACCCTATGGATGCCAAACAAATGGATTCAACCCTATAGATGCCAAACAAATGGATTCAACTCTATAGACGCCAAATAAATGGATTCAACCCCAGAGATGTCAAACAAATGGATTCAACCCTATAGACGCCAAACAAATGGATTCAACCCTATAGACGCCAAACAAATGGATTCAACCCTGTAGATGCCAAACAAATGGATTCAACCCTGTAGACACCAAACAAATGGATTCAACCCTGTAGACGCCAAGCAAATGGATTCAACCCTATAGACGCCAAACCTATGGATTCGACCCCAGAGACACCAACCTTATGGATTCCATTCTATAGATTCAACCCTGGAGGTGTAGGTTCTGACCCTCTGGGTTCCACCCTGTAGACCCAACCCTATAGATTGGGTCCAACCCTATGGCCTATAGATGTCAACCCTACAGACACAACACAACCCTATAGATTCAACCCTCCAGAGGCCAACCTTGTGGATCCACCCCCGTGGCCCCTGCCCCTCTGCCTGTGACGTGAGATTCTGTGCCGTGTAAACTGAACACAAGCATTGTGAGTCTCAGCCCAGCCTCACACAACCCCCAAGGACACACAATACCGTGACTTCTCCCCCGCTGCCCGCCGGGTCCCAATCCGACACACCCCAATCCTACGTGTCCCAACCACATACGCCCCACAACGACCCCCTACCCCACGACCCCCTACCCCGCGCCCCCCTGCAGACGCTCGGTCTCTGTGTTAATTCCCGCCCCCCCGGGATTCGTGCTAGTGTGTCTGGCTACCCGGCATCTTGGGGTCCGTGTTCCAGCTCCACACCCACGGGGGGTTAAATGTCGGAGGAGACGCCCCCGCCCTGTGCATTCCGGGATGGCGGCGGAACCACCTACAGTGGCACCTGGCCCAGGTCCAGACCACAGCCGTGGTCCAGGCGGCAGCGAGAGGCTGAACCTGCCTTGACCGCCCCCCCCCCCCGCCCCCGAAGGGCACCTGGACACTCGTGGTGGACGGCCGGGAGGCTGAGGCCTTTGGCAGCAGAAGGGGCACCCTCTCTTCGGCGGTTTCCACAGCCATCACGCCACAGCCTCTCCCTCTCCCTCTCTCTCTCTCTCTCTCTCTCTCTCTCTATCCGTGTCTCCCCGTCTCTGTCTCCCTCTCTCTCTGTGTCTCTCTGTGACTCTGTCTCTCTGTCCTCTCTCTGTCTCTCTCTCCTCTCTCCTCTCTGTCTCTCTCTTTTCTCTCCTCTCTCTCCCTGTGTGTCTCCCCCTCTCTGTCTCCCTCTCTCTGTCTCTCTGTGACTCTGTGTCTCTCTCCTCTCTCTCTTTTCTCTCCTTTCTCTCCCTGTCTTTCTCCCCCTCTCCATCTCCCTCGCTCTCTGTCTCTGTGACTCTGTTTCTCTCTCTTTTCTCTCCTCTCTCTCTCCCCCTATGTATTTCCTTCTCTCTGTCTCCCTCTCTCTGTCTCTCTCTGTGACTCTGTCTCTCTCTCCTCTCTCTGTCTCTCTTTTCTCTCCTCTCTCTCCCTCTCTGTCTCTCTGTGACTCTGTCTCTCTCTCTCTTTTCTCTCCTCTCTCTCCCTGTCTGTCTCCCCCATCTGTCTACCTCTCTCTGTCTCTCTGTGACTGTCTTTCTCTCTCTCCTTTCTCCTCTCTCTTTTCTCTCCTCTCTCTCCCTCTCTGTCTCCCTCTCTCCATCTCCCTCGCTCTGTCTCTCCCTGTGACTCTGTCTCTCTCTCTCTTTGCTCTCCTCTCTCTCTCCCTGTCTGTCTCCCTCGTTCTCTGTCTCCCCCTCTCTGTCTCCCTCTCTCTCTGTGACTGTCTCTTTCTCCTCTCTCTCTGTCTCTCTCTTTTCTCTCCTCTCTCTCCCTGTCTGTCTCCCTAGCTCTCTGTCTCTCTGTGACTGTCTCTCTCTCCTCTCTCTCTTTTCTCTCCTCTCTCTCTCCCTCTCTGTCTCCCTCTCTCTCTGTCTCTCTCTGTGACTGTCTCTTTCTCCTCTCTCTCTGTCTCTCTCTTTTCTCTCCTCTCTCTCCCTGTCTGTCTCCCTAGCTCTCTGTCTTCTCTGTCTCTCTCTCCTCTCTCTCTTTTCTCTCCTCTCTCTCCCTGTCTCCCCCTGTCTGTCTCCCACTCTCTGTCTCTCTGTGACTGTCTTTCTCTCTCCTTTCTCTTCTTTTCTCTCCTCTCTCTCCCTCTCTGTTTCCCTCCCTCTCTGTCTCTCTCTGTGACTGTCTCTCTCTCCTCTCTCTGTCTCCCCCTTTATGTCTCCCTCTCTCTCAGTCTCTCTCTGTGACTGTCTCTCTCTCTCCTCTCTCTCTTTTCTCTCCTCTCTCTCCCTGTCTGTCTTCTCCTCTCTGTCTCCCTCTCTCTCCGTCTCTCTCCTCTCTCTTCTCTCTCTGTCTCTCTTTTCTCTCCTCTCTCTCCCTGTCTGTCTCCCCTGTCTGTCTCCCTCTCTCTCTCTCTCTCTCTGTGACTGTCTTTTTCTCTCCTCTCTCTTTCTCTCCTCTCTCTCCCTCTGTGTCTCCCCATCTCTGTCTCTCCCTGTGACTCTGTCTCTCTCTCCCTCTCTCTCTCCCTAGCTCTCTCTCCTCTCTCTCTCTCTCTCTCTCTCTTTCTCCCTCTCTCCCTCTCTCTCTCTCTCCCTCTCTCTCCCTCCCTCTCCTGCTCCTGGCACCCCCCGCCCCCCTCAGGAAACAGCCCCCGGGAATCCCCTGTGATGCCTGGAAGCAAAATTCAAATGAGACTAGAAATGATCCGAGGGCCTGAATATCAAGCAAATGAAGATTAAGAATAAAAATATATTTAAAAAAAAAGGAAAAAGAAGAAAAAAACCAGAACCGGAAGCCGCGGGTGGAGGGGCGTGAGTGGGAGGAAGGAAGCCGGTCCCTGCACCACCACGCCCGCCCCCGCGGGCATGGGAGTTGACTCGAGGGAGCAGCCGTCACGGGTGCGAGGACCCCCCAACAGCACAGAGCCTGCAGGGGGCACCCTCTCCCCACCTGATGTCTCCTGCACATTCTTTGTTATTTTTTATTTTTATTTTTATTTTTATTTTATTTTTTTGCATTTTGGGTCCCACCCGGCGATGCTCAGGGGTTACTCCTGGCTCGTCCCCGCGTGTGCTACCTTGCTTCTCCGAGGGCTGAGAGTCCTGCCGGGACCTCCCAGGGCAAGCAGCCCCCAGGGTTGTCCTTGTGTGTCTACTGAGATCCCAAGTTCTGGGCCCTTGGACTCCTCCCTTGGAGTGGGGACAGAAGGTCTCACCTTTTTCAGGGCTTAGTAATAGTCCCTTGGAGTCAGGACAGGACGGCCCACCTTTTTCACGGGTTAGCAATAGTCCCTTGGAGTCAGGACAGGACGTCCCACCTTTTTCAGGGGTTAGTAATAGTCCCCTGGAGTCAGGACAGGACGTCCCACCTTTTTCAGGGGTTAGTAATAGTCCCCTGGAGTCAGGACAGGACGTCCCATCTTCTTTCAGGGGTTCGTAATAGTCCCTCGGAGTCAGGACAGGACGTCCCACCTTTTTCAGGAGTTAGTAATAGTCCCTTGGAGTCAGGACAGGACGTCCCACCTTTTTCAGGGGTTAGTAATAGTCCCTTGGAGTCAGGACAGGACGTCCCACCTTTTTCAGGGGTTAGTAATAGTCCAATGGCCATAGTTGTCCCCCTTCCTTCACCCTCTCTGATATCTCCCCTCCTCCAACCTCCCCGCTCTCCTTCCCCATTTCCCCTGCTACCTCCCTCTCCTTTCCTTCCTCTCTCTCATCCTCTCCCCGTCTCTTCCTCCCCCTCCCCCTCTCTCTCTCCTTCCCCTCCTCTCCTCCATCCCCATCTTTTCCCTTTTTTCTTCCTTCTCACTCCTCCCTCTCTCTCCTTCCTCCTCCCTCCCTCCCTCCCCACCTCCCACGTTGGAGCACCTTGGACCCCTCCGACTGCCTCAGGGAGCACTGTTCGCCTGTGTCTCTTTCAACACCCCGTGTTGAGTGCGTTGCGGGCGGTGGCAGAGCCTGGGTGGCGGATGGAGCACAGACTCCGTCCTGCTGCCTGGGTCCTGGGGCGGCGTGGCTGGCTCTGGTGCGGAAATCTCCACCCCGCTTCCTCTCACCGCCCAACCCCACTGGGACCCCCTCGTGGGACCATCTGGGTCCAGTGTGAGCCACGGGCAGCTGGAAGGCGGAATTACAAGCCCAGCAGCAAAGTGCAAGACACAATGGACCAGGGGCTGGAGCGAGAGCACAGCGGGGAGGGCGTTGGCCTGGCACGCGGCCGACCTGGGTTCGATTCCCAGCATCCCATAGGGTCCCCCGAGCACTGCGCCAGGAGTAATTCCTGAGTGCAGAGCTGGCAGTAACCCCTGTGCATTGCCAGGTGGGACCCAAAAAGCAAAACAAAAAAAAAAAACAAAAAAAACCCATGCAGAACATTCTAGAACATTCCAGAACATTCCGGCACGTTCTAGAAAAGTAGGATGGGGAGATGCAGGGGGAAAGCCAGCAGCCAGGGTGGGTCCGGACATTGGCACGTGCCGGCTTGGGAGGACCCCGGGCACGCCCTGTGCAGGGTCTTGTGGGACCCGTGACTGCAGCACGCCACGCCCCACCGGTATGAGCCTGGTGTGGGTGAAGGGGGGCGAGACGCTCCCCATGCTGTTTTCAGGCGTGTTTACACGCGTGCGTTCCCGAGACGCCTTGGGCCACCGCCACGGAAAGGCCAGACGGGTAAAGGGCCGACAGGCCAGCGGTCGTGTTTCTGCATCCAAGGAAGCGTTTGATCACCCGCGTTGTAGTGCCTGGAGGAACACAGACCCGGGTGGGGGCCAGCAGGCAGCACACACTTGTGTTGTGTGAGGCTGACCCTGGTGTGGTGCCGATTACCTAGAGTCAGCCCTGAGCACAGAGCCGGGAGTCAGCCCTGAGCACAGAGCTGGGAGTCAGCCCTGAGCACAGAGCCAGGAGTTAGCCCTGAGCACAGAGCCGGGAGTCAGCCCTGAGCACAGCACCGGGAGTCAGCCCTGAGCACAGAGCCGGGAGTCAGCCCTGAGCACAGCACCAGGAGTCAGCCCTGAGCACAGAGCCGGGAGTCAGCCCTGAGCACAGAGCCGGGAGCCAGCCCTGATCACAGAGCCGGGAGTCAGCCCTGAGCACAAGAGCCAGGAGTCATCCCTGAGCACAAGAGCCAGGAGTCAGCCCTGAGCACAGAGCCAGGAGTCAGCCCTGAGCACAGAGCCAGGAGTCAGCCCTGAGCACAGAGCCGGGAGTCAGCCTGAGCACAGAGCCAGGAGTGAGCCCTGAGCACAGAGCCGGGAGTCATCCCTGAGCACAGAGCCAGGAGTCAGCCTGAGCACAGAGCCAGGAGTGAGCCCTGAGCACAGAGCCGGGAGTCAGCCCTGAGCACAGAGCCAGGAGTCAGCCCTGACCCCCCCAGCTGTTACCCCCAACCCAAACCCAGGCAAAACCCAGCAGAACCCCCTGTCGGCAGTGAGGCAGAGACGGTGCCGAGTTCCCAGAGGACCCCGTGTGCGCCCACAGCACACCGCAACCATGCCAGGCACGTAGGTGACAGGACTGCCCAGTGGTCGGTGCGACACGGCGTCCAGCAGCTGCACCCTGGCCGTCCGCACCAGCTGCCCCGTCCCCCTGCCGGCCTCTCGGGCTGCTTCTCTGACCTCTCGGGCTGCACACACACACACAGACACACACACAGACACACACAGACACACACAGACACACAGACAGACACACACAGACACACACAAACACACACAGACACACAGACACACAGACACACACAGAAACACAGATGCACACACATTCACACACAGACACACACACTCACACACAGACACACACAGACACACACACAGACACACTCACACACAGACACACAGGTGCACACACATTCACAACACAGACACACAGACACACACAGACACACACACAAACACACACATTCACACACACAGACACCCAGACACACACAGACACCCAGATACACACACATTCACACACAGACACACAGACACACACACTCACACACAGACACACACAGACACACACAGATACACACACAGATGCACACATATTCACACAGACACACAGGCACAAACACTCACACACAGACACACAAACACACACACAGACACACACAGTCACACACAGACACACACAGACACACATTTACACACACAGACACACACACAGACACACACACACAGACAGACACAGACACAGACGCACACACATTCACACATTCACACATTCACACAGACACACAGACACACACACAGACACACACACAGACACCCAGACACACACACCCAGATACACACACATTCACACGCACAGACACACAGACACACAGACACACACTTACACACAGACACACACAGATGCACACACATTCACACAGACACACAGGCACACTCACACACAGACACACACAGACACAGACACACACAGACACACACTCACACACACACAGACACACACAGACAGACACAGACACAGATGCACACACATTCACACAGACACACAGACACACACAGACACACACACGCACACCTTTAATGAGCCGGGGGGCTCCTTCCCCCCACAGCCGCAGGCGGAGCCCGGCCAGGTGCTAATCAGAAGCAGATGCCGGGCGGGCCGGGCCGGGGGGCGCCGGGGGTCTCCCCGGAGCCGCTGTGCCGCGCGCCTGACCCCGCCACAAAGGCAACCCTGCGCCGTGTTTCATCAGGACTTAATTTCAGCCGGCAATAACGGCCCCATTAAAGCTGCTTAGAGCGCGGATTACAACAGGAACCGTTTACCCGCCCGCCGGCGGGCCGGGAGCATGTCCGAGACGGGGGTGGGGGGTGGGGGGGAGGGTAGGGGCGAGAGGGTGGGGTTCCCGGCGGCGACACAGCCCTGAGCACAGAACCAGGAGTCAGCCCTGAGCACAGAACCAGGAGTCACACCGAGCACAGAGCCAGGAGTCAGCCCTGAGCACAGAACCAGGAGTCACACCGAGCACAGAGCCAGGAGTCAGCCCTGAGCACAGAACCAGGAGTCACACCGAGCACAGAGCCAGGAGTCAGCTCTGAGCACAGAACCAGGAGTCACACCGAGCACAGAGCCAGGAGTCAGCCCTGAGCACAGAACCAGGAGTCACACCGAGCACAGAGCCAGGAGTCAGCCCTAGGCACACAGAACCAGGAGTCAGCCCTGAGCACAGAGCCAGGAGTCAGCCCTAGGCACACAGAACCAGGAGTCAGCCCTGAGCACAGAGCCAGGAGTCAGCCCTAGGCACACAGAACCAGGAGTCAGCCCTGAGCACAGAACCAGGAGTCAGCCCTAAGCACAGAACCAGGAGTCACACCGAGCACAGAGCCAGGAGTCAGCCCTGAGCACAGAACCAGGAGTCACACCGAGCACAGAGCCAGGAGTCAGCCCTGAGCACAGAACCAGGAGTCAGCCCTGAGCACAGAGCCAGGAGTCAGGCCTGAGCACAGAGCAGGGAGTCAGCCCTGAGCACAGAACCAGGAGTAACATCGAGCACAGAGCCAGGAGTCAGCCCTAAGCACACAGAACCAGGAGTCACACAGAACACAGAACCAGGAGTCAGCCCTGAGCACAGAGCCGGGAGTCAGGTCTGAGCACAGAGCAGGGAGTCAGCCACGAGCACAGAGCCAGGAGTCAGCCCTGAGTCACACCGAGCACAGAGCCAGGAGTCAGCCCTCCTGAGAGGCGGCCTGAAAAATAACCCCTGGAGCACTGTGGCCCCGTGTCTCACTGATGCTCTCGAGCAGGGCGCCAGCCCCGTCTCCACGGCGAGACGTGTCACGTGTCGTGACTGTTGTTTTTTTTATTTATTTATTTTTGCTTTTTTTTGGGTCCCACCCGCCCGGCGATGCTCCGGGGGTCCCTCCCGGCTCTGCACTCCGGAATTTTACTCCTGGCAGTGCTCAGGGGGGACCCTAGGGGACGCCGGGACTCGAACCCGGGTCGGCCGCGTGCCAGGCCAACGCCCTCCCCGCTGGGCTGTCATCGCTCCAGCCCGACCTGAATAAAAAAAATAAACTTAAAAAACAATATTAAAAAAGGTTGAGCCCCCCGAGCACTGCTGTGGGAGTTGCAGCGCCCAGAGGCGGGCGGGGCCCCCGGGAGGGTCCTGCTGTGTCCTGGGTTCCTGTCTGCTGTCTGCCCGTGTGTCGTCATCGCTCTGACCAAAGCAGAGTGACGAGCACTGTGCCAGGAGCACCCCTCCCCGGCCTGTCCCCTCTAGCTGCTACCACCCAGCCAACTTCAGTGCCCCCCCCCAGGTGACTTGGTCTCCTGAGCACAGGCCCCATTCGGCAGGGGGCCCGTTGGGACCCCCCGCCCCCGCGGGGCCCCTCCACCGGCAAACACAGAGACACAGAGAGACAGAGACAGACAGACAAAGACAGAGACAGAGACAGAGACAGACAAAGACAGAGAGAGAGAGGGAGAGAGACAAAGAGACAGGGAGAGGTAGAGGGAGAGAGAGGGAGAGACAGAGAGAAAGAGAGACAAAGGGAGAGACAAAGAGAGGGGGAGAGAGGGAGAGAAAGGGAGAGGGAGAGACAGACAGACAGAGAGGGAAAGAGGAGAGAGAGGGAGAGAGACAGAGAGAGACAGGGAGAGACAGAGAGAGGGAAAGAGGAGAGAGAGGGAGAGAGACAGAGAGACAGACACAGAGACAGAGACAGACAGACAAAGACAGAGAGAGAGGGAAAGAGACAGACAGGGAGAGAGAGGGAGAGGAAGAGAGAGGGAGAGAGAGACAGAAAGAGAGACAAAGGGAGAGAAAAAGAGAGGGGGGGAGAAAGGGAGAGGGAGAGACAGACAAACAGAGACAGGGAGAGACAGAGAGAGGGGGGAGAGAGAGGGAGAGGGAGAGACAGAGAGACAGAGACAGGGAGAGACAGAGAGAGGGGGGAGAGAGAGGGAGAGGGAGAGACAGAGAGACAGAGACAGGGAGAGACAGAGAGAGGGGGGAGAGAGAGGCAGAGAGACGGGGAGAGAGAAGGAGAAAGAAAGAGAGACAGACAGACAGAGACAGAGAGACGGAGAGGGGGGAGAGAGAGAGGGAGAGAGACAGGGAGAGAGAAGGAGAAGGAAAGAGAGACAGACAGACAGAGACAGAGAGACAAAGGGAGAGCAAAAGAGAGGGGGAGAGAGGGAGAGAAAGGGAGAGGGAGAGAGAGACAGAGACAGAGAGGGAAAGAGGAGAGAGAGGGAGAGAGACAGAGAGAGGGGGAGAGAGAGGAAGAGACAGACAGAGACAGAGAGACAGAGAGAGGGAGAGAGACAGGGAGAGAGGGGGAGAGGGAAAGAGAGACAGAGACAGACAAAGAGACAGACAGACAGACAGAGACAGAGAGACACAGAGAGGGAGAGAGACAGACAGAGAAACATAGAGAGAAGGAGAGACACAGAGAGAGACAGAGAGAGGGAGAGAGAAAGAGAGAGGGAGGGAGAGGGTGATGGAGGGAGAGGAAGAGACAGAGACACACAGGGAGAGAGGGAGAGAGACACAGAGAAACAGGGAGAGACAGACAGAGACATAGACACAGAGAGATAGACAGAGAGAGGCACAGACAGACAGAGAAAGATAGAGAGACAGAGAGAGGCAGAGAGAGATAAAGAGACAGGGAGAGATAGAGGGAGAGAGAGGGAGAGACACAGGAAGAGAGAAAGAGAGAGACAGACAGAGAGGGACAGAGGAGATAGAGGGAAAGAGACAGAGAGACAGAGGGAGAGACAGAGAGAAAGGGGGGAGAGAGAGGAAGAGAGACAGCGAGAGAGAGGGAGAGGGAAAGAGAGAGATATAGACAAAGAGACAGAGACAGAGAGGGACAGAGGAGATAGAGAGAGGGAGAGGGAGAGACAGAGGGAGAGAGAGAGACAGAGGGAGCCAGACCTAGAGACAGAGACAGGGAGAAAGAGACAGGAAGAGAGAGAAAGACAGACAGAGACAGAGAGACAGAGAGATGGAGAGAGACAGAGAGAGACAGAAGAGATAGAGAGAGGGAGAGACAGAGAGAGAGACAGAGAGAGATAGAGAGAGAGGGAGAGACACAGGGAGACAGAGAGAGGGAGAGAGACAGAGAGAGGGAGAGAGGGAGAGAGACACAGGGAGACAGAGAGAGGGAGAGAGACAGAGAGACAGAGAGAGGGAGAGAGACACAGGGAGACAGAGAGAGGGAGAGAGAAAGAGAGAGGGAGAGAGAAGGCGAGGGAGGGAGAGGAAGAGACAGAGACACACAGGGAGAGAGACAGAGAAACAGGGAGAGAGAGACAGAGAGAGAAACAGGGAGAGAGAGAGAGACGGAGAGACAGAGAGAGAAACAGGGAGAGAGAGACAGAGAGACAGAGAGAAACAGGGAGAGAGAGACAGAGAGAGAAACAGGGAGAGAGAGACAGAGACAGGGAGAGAGAGACAGAGACAGAGATAAACAGGGAGAGAGAGAGACAGAGAGACAGAGAGAGAAACAGGGAGAGAGAGAGAGACGGAGAGACAGAGACAGTGTCGGCCGTAGAGGCGGGTGGGTGAATGGGGGTCCCTGGTGCTGGGCAATGTGACCCCTGGGCAAGGGGTCAAGGGGTGGGTGTCGGAAAACCCACAACAAACACCCCCCACCCCCCCAACCCCGTCAGGCACCGCTTTGTAACCGCGTCTCTCACAGTGCTCGAAGGAAAAAAATAATAATAATTAAATAAAACCTGTCTGAGTTGCCGAGTCCCTCGTGTCCAGTGCTCTGGGCCGGGCCCCCACCCCCTCCCCCCCGGGACTGGGGGCTCAAAAAAAAAAGGAAGAAAAACAAAAAAACAGAAAAAAATTGACCGTTCGGGGCTGGAGCGATAGCACAGCGGGGAGGACGTGGGCCTGGCATGTGGCCGACCCGGGTTCGAGTCCCGGCATCCCCTAGGGTCCCCCGAGCACTGCCAGGAAGAGTCATTCCTGAGTGCAGAGCCGGGAGTCAGCCCTGAGCATCGCCGGGTGGGACCCGAAAAGAAAAACAAAACAAAACGACAAAAGAATTGGCAGCTCTGAGGGGTCAAAGCCGAGTGAAGCAAGCACTACGGTTGTGGTTGTGTCAGGGCGACAAAGCGTCCGTGGACGCACTGAGCCTGCTGCACGCGGCCAGGCGGTGCCACTGCGGAGAAAAGGCTGATTCCACGGCTCGTTGCTCTGGGGTCCACTGGCATCCATGAAGCCCGTGTGTGTGTGTGTGTGTCTGTGCGAGAGTGTGTCTGTGTGTCTCTGTGTGTTTCTGTGTGTCTCAGTGTGTGTGTCTGTGTCTCTGGGTGTGTCTGTATGTCTGTGTGTATCTGTGTCTCTATGTCTGTGTGTGTGTCTGTGTGTCTCAGTGTCTATGTGTGTGTCTGCCTGTCTGTGTGTATCTGTGTGTGTCTCTGTATGTCTGTGTGTCTGTGTGTGTCTATGTGTGTGTCCGTGTGTGTCTGTATGTCTGTGTGTATCTCTGTGTGTGTCGTGTGTCTTGTGTTTCTGTGTGTGTGTCTGTGTCAGTGTATCTCTGAATGTGTGTGTCTGTGCGAGTGTGTCTGTGTCTGTGTGTCTCTGTGTTTGTGTCTTTCTGTGTCTCTCAGTGTGTGTGTCTGTGTCTCTGGGTGTGTCTGTATGTCTGTGTGTATCTGTGTGTGTTGTGTGTGTCTGTGTCTCTGGGTGTGTCTGTATCTCTGTGTGTCTCTGTGTGTGTTGTGTGTCTCTGTGTCTAACTGTGTATCTGTGTGCATTTGTATGTGTCTGTGTGTGTTGTGTGTCTCTGTGTCTAACTGTGTATCTGTGTGCATTTGTATGTGTCTCTGTGTGTTGTGTCTGTCTCTCTGTCTCTGTGTGTATGTCTATGTCTCTGTGTCTGTCTCTGTGTGTTGTGTGTCTGTCTGTGTGTCCGTGTGTCTCTGTGTATATCTCTGTGTGTCTGTATGTGTGTCTCTGTGTGTGTCTGTATGTCTGTGAGCCTCTGAGTGTGTCTGTGTGTCTCTGAGTGTGTCTGTGTGTGTGTCTGTGTTTGTGTGTCTATGTGTGTCTGTATGTCTGTGTGTATCTCTGTGTCTGTTTGTATGTCTGTGTGTCTGTGTGTGTCTATGTGTGTGTCCATGTGTGTCTGTATGTCTGTGTCTCTGTGTGTGTCGTGTGTCTCTGTGTCTAAGTGTGTATCTGTGTCTAAGTGTGTATCTGTGTGTATTTGTATGTGTCTCTGTCTCTCTGTCTCTGTGTGTGTATGTCTATGTCTCTGTGTCTCTGTGTATGTCTCTGTGTGTTGTGTGTCTGTCTGTGTGTCTCTGTGTGTATCTGTATGTCTGTGAGTCTCTGAGTGTGTCTGTCTGTCTCTGAGTGTGTCTGTGTTTGTGTGTCTCTGTGTGTGTCTGTATGTCTGTGAGTCTGTGTGTGTGTCTGTGTGTCTCTGAGTGTGTCTGTGTGTCTGTGTGAGTCCCTGTGTATGTGTGTGTGTCTGTGTGTCTCTGAGTGTGTCTGTGTGAGTCCCTGTGTGTGTGTGTGTGTGTGTAGCTGCTGAGGTTGCTGACGCTCGATTCCGAGACCTCGTGGCACCAACTCCCCCCGCCCTGCTCTGTGGCCTCAGCCCCCCCCCCAACACTCCCTAACTCTGGCAGAGTCACGCCCAGCAGTGCTCAGGCTGGACTCCTGGCTCTGTGCTCGGGCTGCGGGGGATGGACCCCGGGTGTGTTCCCTGTGCCGGGTCCCTCCAGCCCGTGTTACTCGTCACGCTAACCCCACCCACAGTTTTTTGGGGGAGGGTTGCGTTCTTTGTTTTGCTTTTTGGGTCCCACCCGGCGATGCTCAGGGCTGACCCCTGGCTCTGCACTCAGGAATGACTCCTGGCAGTGCTCGGGGGACCCTATGGGATGCCGGGACTCGAACCCGGGCCGGCCGCGTGCCAGGCCAGCGCCCTCCCCGCTGGGCTGTGGCCCCGCCCCCTCCATGCAGAGTTGTGGAAACTCCCTTTTCTGCGGGAGAGGAACCGGGTGCGGATGCGAGGGCCGGCTCCGGGTCTGAGCACTGTTCTCTCTCCCTCCTCCATGTCTCTCCCTGTCTCTGTCTCCCTATGTCTCTCCCTGTCTCTCAGTTCCTTCTCTGTGTCTCTCTCTCCCTGTCTCTCTCTCTCCCTGTCTCTCCCTTCTCTGTCTCTCTCTCCCTATCTCTCTCCCTGTCTCTCTCCCTCTCTCCCTGTCTCTCTCCCTTCTCTGTCTCTCTCTCTCCCCGTCTCTCTCTCCCCGTCTCTCTCTCTGTCTCTCTCTCCCCATCTGTCTCTCTTCCTCTTTCTCTCTCCCTGTCTCTCTCCCTCTCTCCCTGTCTCTCTCCCTTCTCTGTGTCTCTCTCTCCCCGTCTCTCTCTCTGTCTCTCTCTCCCCATCTGTCTCTCTTCCTCTTTCTGTCTCCCTGTCTCTCTCTCCCTCTTTCTCTCTCCCTGTCTCTCTCTCCCCCTGTCTCTCTCCCTCTCTCCCTTCTCTGTGTCTCTCTCTCCCCATCTCTCTCCGTGTCTCTCTCTCCCCGTCTTTATCTCCTTATCTGTCTCTCCCTGACTCTCTCTCCCCTGTCTCTCTTCCTCTCTCTCTCTCCCTGTCTCTCTCTCCCTGTCTCTCTCCCTTCTCTATATCTCTCTTTCCCTTTCTCTCTCCCTGTCTCTCTCTCCTTGTCTTTCTCTGTGTCTCTCTCCCCGTCTCTCTCTCCCCATCTCTATCTCCCTGTCTCTTTTCTTCTTTCTCTCCCTGTCTCTTTTCTTCTTTCTCTCTCCCTGTCTCTCTCTCCCCCGTCACTCTTCCCCTGTCTCTCTCCCTATCTGTCTGTCTCTCCCTTCTCTGTCTCTCTCTCTCCCTGTCTCTCTATTTCTCTCCCCTTTCTCTCTCTGTCTCTGCCTATCTCTCTACTTCTTTCTCCCTGTCTCCCCCTCTCTCCCCGTCTCTCTCTCCCCTGTCTCTCTGTCTCTGCCTATCTCTCTCTGTTTCTTTCTCCCTATCTCCCTCTCTCTCCCCATCTCTCTCTCCCCCGTCTCTCTGTCTCTGCCTATCTCTCTCTGTTTCTTTCTCCCTATCTCCCTCTCTCTCCCCCTGTTTCTCTTTCCCCTGTCTCTCTCCCCCGTCTCTCTGTCTCTGCCTATCTCTCTCTGTTTCTTTCTCCCTATGTCCCTCTCTCTCTCCTCCTGTCTCTCTCTCCCCTGTCTCTCTCCCCTGTCTCTCTCTGTCTCTGCCTATCTCTCTCTGTGTTTCTTTCTCCCTGTCTCCCTCTCTCTCTCCCCCTGTCTCTCTCCCCTGTCTCTCTGTCTCTGCCTGTCTCTCTCTGTTTCTTTCTCCCCGTCTCCCTCTCCCCCACCCCCCGTCTCTCTCTCCCTTCCCAGCCCCCCCCCCCGCGAGCGGCCCGTGTCCTGTTCCATCACGTCTGTCTGCGTGTTTGTAACGGGGAATGCTTGCAAGCAGGTCTGAGTTCAGACAAGGAAGGGAAATGACATTCCTCGGCAGGGGAGGGGGCGGGCGGGGGACAGAGACACAGAGACAGAGACAGAGACAGAGAGAGACAGAGACAGAGAGAGACAGAGACAGAGACAGAGACAGAGATCACCAAGCCACCAAGAACTGCAGAGGGGGGAGAAAAAAGAGGAAGAAAAAGAAACTTTTTATTGTTCTTTTTTTTTTTAAGGCATTTTTCTGCTCTGAGCCTGTGACCTGTTTGCTCTCTGCAAACGGGGGTCGGGGGTCGGGGGTCGGACAGGCTGGGGGCGGGGGGGGCGGGGGGCGGGGAAGGGCTTCCCCCAGCGTGATGACGAACAGATGTTCTGGGGAGAGCGGATGCCTGCAGGGGCGGGGGGTGGGGGGCAGCTGGGCCGTGTGGGGTGGGCGTCCCAGCTCGGAGCAAGCCCTGTGCATTCACGCATACGTGTGTGTGTGTGTGTGTGTGTGTGTGTGTG
>NW_026570967.1:117103-122103 GCF_027595985.1 Sorex araneus
GGGTGGGTCCTCCTCCCCCAGGACCCCAGGGTGGGCTGTGGGGGTGTAAGGAGGGGATGGAGGGACCAGGAGGGCCCTGGGGTGGGTCCCCCTCCCCCAGGACCCCAGGGTGGGCTGTGGGGGTGTAAGGAGGGGATGGAGGGACCAGGAGGGCCCTGGGGTGGGTCCCTCTCCCCCAGGACCCCAGGGTGGGCTGTGGGGGTGTAAGGAGGGGATGGAGGGACCAGGAGGGCCCTGGGGTGGGTCCCCCTCCCCCAGGACCCCAGGATGGGCTGTGGGGGTGTAAGGAGGGGGATGGAGGGACCAGGAGGGCCCTGGGGTGGGTCCTCCTCCCCCAGGACCCCAGGGTGGGCTGTTGGGGGGTGTAAGGAGGGGATGGAGGGACCAGGAGGGCCCTGGGGTGGGTCCCCCTCCCCCAGGACCCCAGGGTGGGCTGTGGGGGTGTAAGGAGGGGAGGGAGGGACCAGGAGGGCCCTGGGGTGGGTCCTCCTCCCCCAGGACCCCAGGGTGGGCTGTGGGGGTGTAAGGAGGGGAGGGAGGGACCAGGAGGGCCCTGGGGTGGGTCCTCCTCCCCCAGGACTCCAGGATGGGCTGTGGGGGTATAAGAAGGGGGATGGAGGGACCAGGAGGGCCCTGGGGTGGGTCCTCCTCCGCCAGGACCCCAGGATGGGCTGTTGGGGGGTGTAAGGAGGGGATGGAGGGACCAGGAGGGCCCTGGGGTGGGTCCCCCTCCCCCAGGAACCCAGGGTGGGCTGTGGGGGGTGTAAGGAGGGGATGGAGGGACCAGGAGGGCCCTGGTGTGGGTCCTCCTCCCCCAGGACCCCAGGGTGGGCTGTGGGGCTGTAAGGAGGGGATGGAGGGACCAGGAGGGCCCTGGGGTGGGTCCCTCTCCCCCAGGACCCTAGGGTGGGCTGTGGGGGGTGTAAGGAGAGGATGGAGGGACCAGAAGGGCCCTGGGGTGGGTCCCCCTCCCCCAGGACACCAGGGTGGGCTGTGGGGGTGTAAGGAGGGGATGGAGGGACCAGGAGGGCCCTGGGGTGGGTCCTTCTCCCCCAGGACCCCAGGGTGGGCTGTGGGGGGTGTAAGGAGGGGATGGAGGGACCAGGAGGGCCCTGGGTGGGTCCCTCTCCCCCAGGACCCCAGGGTGGGCTGTGGGGGTGTAAGGAGGGGATGGTGGGACCAGGAGGGCCCTGGGGTGGGTCCTCCTCCCCCAGGACCCCAGGGTGGGCTGTTGGGGGGTGTAAGGAGGGGATGGAGGGACCAGGAGGGCCCTGGGGTGGGTCCCCCTCCCCCAGGACCCCAGGGTGGGCTGTGGGGGTGTAAGGAGGGGAGGGAGGGACCAGGAGGGCCCTGGGGTGGGTCCCCCTCCCCCAGGACCCCAGGGTGGGCTGTGGGGGTGTAAGGAGGGGATGGAGGGACCAGGAGGGCCCTGGGGTGGGTCCCCCTCCCCCAGGACCCCAGGATGGGCTGTGGGGGGTGTAAGGAGGGGATGGAGGGACCAGGAGGGCCCTGGGGTGGGTCCCCCTCCCCCAGGACCCCAGGATGGGCTGTAGGGGGTGTAAGGAGGGATGGAGGGACCAGGAGGGCCCTGGGGTGAGTCCTCCTTCCCCAGGACCCCAGGGTGGGCTGTGGGGGTATAAGGAGGGGGATGGAGGGACCAGGAGGGCCCTGGGGTGGGTCCTCCTCCCCCAGGACCCCAGGGTGGGCTGTAGGGGGTGTAAGGAGGGATGGAGGGACCAGGAGGGCCCTGGGGTGAGTCCTCCTTCCCCAGGACCCCAGGGTGGGCTGTGGGGGTATAAGGAGGGGGATGGAGGGACCAGGAGGGCCCTGGGGTGGGTCCTCCTCCCCCAGGACCCCAGGGTGGGCTGTAGGGGGTGTAAGGAGGGATGGAGGGACCAGGAGGGCCCTGGGGTGGGTCCTCCTCCCCCAGGACCCCAGTGTGGGCTGTGGGGGGTATAAGGAGGGGATGGAGGGACCAGGAGGACCCTAGGGTGGGTCCTCCTCCCCCAGGACCCCAGGGTGGGCTGTGGGGTTGTAAGGAGGGGATGGAGGGACCAGGAGGGCCCTGGGGTGGGTCCCCCTCCCCCAGGACCCCAGGGTGGGTTGTGGGGGGTGTAAGGAGGGGATGGAGGGACCAGGAGGGCCCTGGGGTGGGTCCTCCTCCACCAGGACCCCAGGGTGGGCTGTGGGGTTGTAAGGAGGGGAGGGAGTGCCCACCCCAGGGAGGCTGAGACATCGACACGCGTGGGGCGACTGTCTGCCTCTGCTGATTCCGCTCTGCGTCCACAGGAGTGACCTGTCCACCCGCTCCTGGCCCTGGGGTACGGCCGCAAAGCGCAGAGACTTTAATCGGAGCCCCTCCGCGGCCCTGCACAGCTTCCTGGCACGAAGACCCCGTTCCTGGTGGGCTGCAGAGACAGGACAGGGCTTGGGTGATGGCCTGGCACGTGGCCCACTCGGGTTCCAGACCCAGAACCCGATAAAGTCCCCCAAGCCAAGAGAGATCCCTGAGCACTGAGCTGGGAGTCAGACCTTAGTTTAGGTAGGAGATACGCTGATCTCAGAGTCAGGGGTGAGCCCTGAGCACAGAATCAGGAGTCAGTCATGAACACAGAGGCAGGAGTGAGCCCTGAGCACACAATCAGGAGTGAGCCCTGAGCACAGAGCCAGGAGTCAGCCCTGGGCACAGAGCCAGGAATGAGCACTGAGAACAGAGCCAGCAGTCAGCCCTGAGCACAGAGCCAGGAGTCAGTTGTGAGCATAGAGCCAGGAGTAAGCCTTGAGCACAGAGTTGGGAGTCAACCCTGAGCACAGAGAGAGGGGGGGAAAGAGAGAAAGAGAGAGAGGGAGAGAGAGGAACAGAGAGAAGAAGAGAGAGGAGAGAGAGGGAGAGAGAAAAGAGAGAGAGGGAGAGAGACAGAGACAGATGGAAAGAGAGAGGGAGAGGAAGAGCGAGGGGGGAGAAACAGAAAGAGGGGGAGAGAGACAGGGATAGAGGAAGAGGGAAAGAAACAGAGATGGAGAGAGAGGGAGAGATACAGAGATAGAGGGAGAGAGAAGGAGAGAGGGAGTAAGAAGGAGAGATATAGAGATAGAGGGAGAGAGAGGAGAGAGAAAGAGAGGGAGAGAGGGCGAGAGACAGAGAGAGCGAGAGCAAGTGAGCAAGGGAGCGAGAGAGCAAGAGAGAAAGAGAGAGAGGGGGAGAGAGAGGGAGAGAGAAAAGAGAGAAAGAGAGAAGAGACAGGGAGAAAGAGAGGGAGAGATACATAGAGAGGGAGAGAGACAGAGGGAGAGAGAGACAGAAAGACAGAGGGAAGAGAGACAGAGAGGGAAAGAGACAGAGAGATAGGGGGAGAGAGACAGAGACAGATGGAGAGAGAGAGGGAGAGGGAGAGCGAGGGGGAGAAAGACAGAGAGAGGGAGAGAGACAGGGACAGAGGGAAAGGGAAAGAAACGGAGAGACGGAGAGAGAGAAGGAGAGAGGGAGTGACAGGGAGAGAAATAGAGGGAGAGGGAGAGGGGAGAGAAAGAGAGGGAGAGAGGGAGGGAGAGACAGAGAGAGAGACAGAGAGACAGAGAGAGACAGAAAGAGAGAGAAAGAGAGAGCCCGGGCTTCCCCGAGGGCGGAGAGACCCCGACACACACCCCAGCATCACACAGCAAAGCACGAACATCCCCGTCTCCAGAGGGGAGATGCGGGCGACACGCGTGCTCGGCCACGTGGGCACACGCAGCACCTGGGCTGGGGCAGCGTCTGCGCCCTCCCTGGGCCCCAGGGGCCTGTGGGGAGTATTTCCTCGAATGTCTTTATCATATTTATTTTATTTTATTTTTGCTTTTTGGGTCCCACCCGGCGATGCTCAGGGGTCCCTCCTGGCTCTGCACTCAGGAGTGACTCCTGGCGGTGCTCGGGGGACCCTAGGGGATGCTGGGAATCGAACCCGGGTCAGGCCAATGCCCTCCCCACTGGGCTATCGCTCCAGCCCCCTTCTTCTGGAGATGTCTTTCTTGGTCCGGAATGTTCTGGAGTCTTCTCTGGGGCTGAATCACTCAAGTTAATCGGGTTAAGGGACAGGGGTCCGAGGGTATTGGAGGAATTTCCTTTATGGCTCAGGGAGGGGGTGTGGGGTCCAATCTCCCATGGGGGTCTTTCCTCGGGTCCCTGCCCCAGTCCATTGCCACGGGGAGTCTTTCCTTGGGTCCCTGCCCCAGTCCATTGCCATGGGGCTCTTTCCTCGGGTCCCTGCCCCAGTCCATTGCCACGGAGGTCTTTCATCCGGTACCTGTCTGGCTCGGCAGAGAAAGCTTCATCCAGGGCTCCTGGGGAGGGTCCGAGCTCCCTCTCCTAGCTCCCTGGGGCTCCAGACAGCGCCGGGCTGGGGGTCCACCCCCTGCCACCACCCCCCACCCCAGCCTTAGCCCCTGAAACACAAGCTCACCAGGATGGCCAAATGCAGTAACACCCACCGGTTGCTGCAACTCAGGATTTTCTGTGGAGTCAAACCCGCGACCCCCAGTTTGACACAGCGTGGGGGTGGGGGAGATTCGTTATATTGGGGGGAGGGGGTCTGAGCCCGCCAGGAATGCAGCGTCAGACCCCCGTGACCCTCTGGCTGCCCGAGACCCGCCCCCCACCTCACCCCGGGGAGGAGGAGGCGGATTTGAATACGAAAGGCCAGTTTGCAGCTGGCCCCGGATTCTCTTTGTCTTCCTCACAAACACCCGCCCGGCCCGGCTTGCCCGGTGCCCCCCAGAGAACCCCGCCCCCCAGCCTCCCTTTGTCGGGCCGGACAAAAGCCGGGAAGGACCCCAGCCCCGGGCTGGGGCCCAGAAGGGGCCTCCAGTTCCTGCCTGTTTCAGAAGCGGTGGTGGGAAGGGGGGTGGGTGCCCATTTTCTGGAGTCTCTTTCTCCCCCAGAAGTAGGGGGACCCGGGGCGGGGGGGCTACCCCACCCACAGGGGGGTCTGAACAGACTCTGAGCCTCCCAATGCCAGGACCAC
>NW_026570967.1:127103-134180 GCF_027595985.1 Sorex araneus
CTCCATCCCCTCCTTACACCCCCCCCCAACCCACCCTGGGGTCCTGGGCAGAGGCTGCTATTGGTCTGTGCCCTGCAGTGGTCAGAGCAGATGCCGTTGGTGCCCGACGCTGCTGCCCAGCTCATGCCCGGGGCGCCCCGTGTCAATCCACAGCATCGAGAGGCTGGCGGACCAAGGGGAAAGCTCGGGGCCATGCCAGGCTTCCACCCCCCCGCTGCCCGCTTGCCCCGAGAGCCCTTTTAACGATTTCTGCATTTACCGTCCGCATCTGGAAGCGCTTAGCCCTCTCACAAATGGAAATGAGACCCCGAAATTACCACCCAGGGGGCTGGCGGCCGAGCTGGGGGCCCCAGCCCTCTGCCTCCTCTCATTAACCTGAACACAGGGTGGAGGTGGGGTGGGGGGGTCTCGGCGGCGGGGATAGGAAACAGCTGGACACCTGTCCCCCAATCTGCCCTCCCCGGGACCCCGCCTGGCTGCCTCAGCCCCCCCCCCCCCCGCCGTCCCAGACTCTGCTATCCCCGGCGGGTGGGGTCCGAGGCCTGGGCAGTCTGGCCTCTGTCCACCTAGATGTAGCCTCGGGATTCTCAGCCGTGTCCATGGCCCCCTGAGGGACGTCCAGGTGCTTGGTGGTGCAGGGCCGGGGGGCGGGAGGTCACCGGTGACCCTAGGAGTGTCCCTAGACCCGTCCTGGGTTTCCACTGCCCCAGAGAGGGGCCAGGCATGGGGGGGAAATGACAACCAGGCCAGCCTGGACCCCACGCCAGCAGGGGGCGTTGTGACGGGCACCTGCCATGGGGTGTCCACGGAACGTGGGGTCTCCAGAAGGAGGGCGGGACACGGGCGGGCGGCTGTGTGGGTGTGGGTGGGACATGCACTGTGGGTGGGAGCATTTATGGTGCATGAGCAGGTGTGTGTGTCTGTGTGTGTGTGTGTGTGTGTGTGTGGATGGAGATATGTGGAGGGAGCATGTGTGTGTGTGTGTGTGTGTGTGTATGGAGATATGGTATATGTGGAGGGAGCATGTGTGTGTGTGTTTGTGTGTGGCGTGGTATGCAGGGGGCATGGCGTATGTGTGGGCATGGTGTGTGTGTGGACACTGTGTGCATGTGGGAATTGTGTGTATGTGGAAACTGCAGCTATGTGAACATCGTGTGTTCCTGGAGACATGGTGTGTGAGTGAGAATGAGGAGATGGTGAGTCTGTGGACACTGGGTACACACGTTTCCTGTGTGTGAGAATGTGGGATGTGTATGTGTGTGGAAATGGAGTGTGTGTGGAAATGGAGTTTGTGTGTGTGTAGAAATGGGGTGTCTGAGTGTGTGTACATGAGGACATTGTGACATCGTGGGTTTGTGGACAGTGTGTGTGTGTGGAAATGGAGTGTGTGTATAGGGACACGGGGTGGGTGTCTGAGAGTGGGTAGACATTGTGTGTTTGTGGATATGGTGTGTCTGTGGACGTGGTGTGGATGTGGGCATTGTGTATATGTGGGCGTCACGTGTATGCGGACCATTCTGTGTCTATGTGGACACGGTGTGTGAGTGGTGGTGGGGACACGGGGTGTCTGTGGGCACTGTCTTTGTGGACGTGGGGTGTCTGTGGACACTGTGTGTATGCAGACACC
The DNA here is from genome assembly GCF_027595985.1 of Sorex araneus. Classification (NCBI taxonomy): domain Eukaryota; kingdom Metazoa; phylum Chordata; class Mammalia; order Eulipotyphla; family Soricidae; genus Sorex; species Sorex araneus. The sequence goes on from NW_026570967.1 coordinate 128,731, forward strand.
CCGTGTATGCGGACATTATATAGGAGGACATGGGGTGTGTAAGTGTATAGAAATGGGGGGTGTGTATGGGGACATGGGGTGTCTGAGTATGTATGAATGTGAACATCATATGTATGTGGACCTGATGTACATGAAGACAGGATGTGTATGTGGACATGGTGTACATGAGGACAGTGTGTATATGTGGACATGGTGTACATAAAGACAGTGTATACATGTGGACATGGTATACATGAGAACATTGTATGTATGTGGACATGATGTACATGAGGACATCGTGTGTATGTGGACATGGTTTATGTGAAGACAGTGTGTGTATGTGGACCTGATGTACATGAAGACAGCATGTGTATGTGGACATGATGTACATGAAGACTGTGTGTATGTGGACCTGATGTACATGAAGACAGCATGTGTATATGGATATGATGTACATGAGGACATCGTGTGTATGTGGACATAGTTTATGTGAGGACAGCATGTGTATGTGGACCTGATGTATATGAAGATAGCATGTGTATATGGACATGATGTACATGAGGACAGTGTGTGTATGTGGACATGGTGTATGTGAGGACATTGTATGTATGTGGACATGGTATACATGAAGACAGCATGTGTATATGGACATGATGTACACGAAGACAGTGTGTGTATGTGGACATGGTATACATGAGGACAGCATGTATATCTGGACATGGTGTATATGAGGATAGCATGTGTATGTGGACCTGATGTACATGAGAACAGCAAGTGTATGTGGACATGGTGTATGTGAGGACATTGTATGTATGTGGACATGATGTACAAGAGGACATCATGTGTATGTGGACATGGTTTACATGAGGACAGTGTGTGTATGTGGACCTGATGTACATGAAGATAGCATGTGTATATGGACATGGTGTACATGAGGACAGCGTGTGTATGTGGACATGGTTTACGTGAGGACAGCGTGTGTATGTGGACATGATGTACATGAGGATATTGTGTGTATGTGGACATGGTTTACATGAGGACATTGCATGTATGTCATGTATGTGGGCATGGTGTACATGAGGACAGCGTGTGTATGTGGACATGGTGTATGTGAGGACATTGCGAGTATGTGGACATTGTATACAAGAGGACATGGGGTGTAAATGGATTTGTGGTCATTGAGTGCAGGTGGACATACGTGTGTGGACAGTGTGTATATGTGGACATTGTGTATATGAGGACATGGGGTGTGTGTGTGTGTGGAAATGGAGTGTGTATATAGGGACACGGAGTGTCTGAGTGTGTGTGTAGACATGGTGTGTGTGTAGATATGATTTGTCTGTGGACATTGTGTATATGTGGGCTTCGTGTGTATGCGGTCATTGTGTGTCTTTGGGGACATGGTGTGTGAGTGATGGTGCGGACAAGTTGTGTCTGTGGACATTTCTTTGTGGATAAGTTGTGTCTGTGGACATTTCTTTGTGGACATGGTGTGTCTGTGGAGACTGCATATGTGGTCATTGTGTTGAAGACATGGGGTGTGCATGTGTGTGGAAATGGGGGGTGTGTATGGGGACGAGGGGTGTCTGAGTGAGTATGTGGACATCGAGTGTATGTGGACATTGTATATATAAGGACATGGGGTGTGAGTGGGTCTGTGGTCATTGAATGTATGTGGACACGTGTGTGTGGACATCGTGTATATGTGGGCATTATGTACGAGGACATGGGTTGCGTATGTGTGTGCAAATGGAGTGTGAATACAGGGACATGGGGTGTCTGAGTGTGTATATGCGGACATCGTGTGCATGGGTTGTGTATGTGTGTGCAAATGGAGTGTGAATATGGGAATATGGGGACATGGGGTGTCTGAGTGTGTATATGCGGACATCGTGTGCATGTGGACATGGTGTATATGACGACATCGTGACTATGTGGACATGATGTGAAGACATGGAGTGTGTGTGTGTGCATGGAAACAGAGTGTGTGTACAGGGACACGGAGTGTCTGAGTGTGTGTGTGTGCATTGTGTGTTTGTGGATACAGGGTGTGCGTGTGGACATCCATCCTGTGTCCGTGGACGCTGCGTGTCCGTGGACCTCACGTGTCTGTGGACATTGTGTGTCTGTGGACAGCGTACGTCGGTTGTCATGGTGTGTCTGTGGACATTGTGTGCAGGCCAGCGTTGCATAAATGTGGACAGTGCACGCTCTGCTCACACACGGTGCACACCCGCAGGGGACACGCCTCCCGGCCAGTCCACACCCGCAGGGGACACTCGCTGTTAAGGAAACGCAAATCACACTCGGGTGCGGGACGCCCCGTGGGGCTCTCAGAGGACCCGGCTCCTTGGGACAGGGTGTGCGGGTGGCGGGCGGGTGGCGGGCGGCCGGCGGGGGCTGGGGGACTCAGAGCTGCCCGGCCACGGGGCGCGGTGGGCACGGTGGCAGCCGCCAAGGCCCCACTTGTCAGAAGGAATTTCTGCTCTGCCCCAGGCAGCCCGGTGCAGTGCGTCCTGTCAGCTGGGCAGGTCAGGCCGGCCGCGCTCGCTCCGGGCTCATTAATGCAGCCGAGGTGGGGGGGAGGGGAGGAGGGAGGGGTGTAAGGAAAGAGGGAGCAGGAGACAAAAGCAGAGAGATGCAGAGAAACAGAGAGAGAAGAGATTGGACAGAGACAGAGATGGAGAGAGACAGGGAGACATCAGAGAGACAGAGAGAGATGAGTGAGACGGAGAAGGATGGAGAGAGACACAGAGAGGGAGAGAGACAGAGGCAGAGAGATGGAAGGGGTGGAGAGAGAGAGAGAGGTGGAGAGAGACACAGATCAGAGAGATAAGAGAGATGAGAGAGACAGAGACAGAGAGACAGGGAGACATCAGAGAGACAGAGAGAGATGAGTGAGACGGAGAAGGATGGAGAGAGAGACAGAGAGGGAGAGAGACAGAGAGATGGAAGGGGTGGAGAGAGAGAGGTGGAGAGAGACACAGATCAGAGAGATAAGAGAGATGAGAGAGACAGAGACAGAGAGACAGGGAGACATCAGAGAGACAGAGAGAGATGAGACAGACAAGGATGGAGAGAGAGAGACAGAGAGGGAGAAAGACAGAGGCAGAGAGATGGAAGGGGTGGAGAGAGAGAGAGGTGGAGAGAGACACAGATCAGAGAGATAAGAGAGATAGAGAGAAACAGAGACAGAGAGACAGGGAGATATCAGAGAGACAGAGAGAGACAGAGAGAGATGAGTGAGACAGAGAAGGATGGAGAGAGAGACAGAGAGGGAGAGAGGCAGAGAGATGGAAGGGGTGGAGAGAGAGAGAGGTGGAGAGAGACACAGATCAGAGAGGTAAGAGAGATGCAGAGAGACAGAGACAGACAGGGAGACATCAGAGAGACAGAGAGAGACAGGGAGACATCAGAGACACAGAGAGAGATGAGTGAGACGGAGAAGGATGGAGAGAGACACAGAGAGGGAGAGAGACAGAGGCAGAGAGATGGAAGGGGTAGACAGAGAGAGGTGGAGAGAGACACAGATCAGAGAGATAAGAGAGATGGAGAGAGACAGAGACAGAGAGACAGGGAGACATCAGAGAGACAGAAAGAGACAGAGAGAGATGAGTGAGACAGAGAAGGATGGAGAGAGAGACACAGAGAGGGAGAGAGACGGGGCAGAGAGATGGAAGGGGTGGAGAGAGAGAGAGAGGTGGAGAGAGACACAGATCAGAGAGATAAGAGAGATGGAGAGAGACAGAGACAGAGAGACAGGGAGACATCAGAGAGACAGAGAGAGATGAGTGACACAGAGAAGGATGGAGAGAGAGACAGAGAGGGAGAGAGACAGAGAGGGAGAGAGACGGGGCAGAGAGATGGAAGGGGTGGAGAGAGAGAGAGAGGTGGGGAGAGACACAGATCAGAGAGATAAGAGAGGGAGAGAAACTGAGAGGATGACAGAGACGAAGAGAGACAGAAATAGAGAGAGATGGAGAGACAGAGAGATGGAGAGAGAGACAGAGAGATGAGAGAGATACAGAGGCAGATGAGAGAGCTAGAGACAGCCAAAAGAGATGGATGGAGAGACAGAGAGATGGAGAGAGACAACATGAGAGAGACTAGAGGCAGACAAAAGAGATGGAGAGAGGCAGATAAGAGACACAGAGAGAGACAGAGAGACAGACAAAGAGAGACAGAGAGAGATGGAGAGACAGAGAGAGACAGAGAGAGATGAAGAGATTGAGAGACAGAAATAGAGAGAGACGGAGAGACAGAGAGATGGAGAGAGACAAAATGAGAGAGATAGAGGCAGACAAAAGAGATGGAGAGAGGCAGATAAGAGACACAGAGAGAGACAGAGAGACAGAGAAAGACAGAGAGACGGAGAGACAGAGAGAGACAGAAATAGAGAGAGATGGAGAGACAGAGAGATGGAGAGAGACAAAATGAGAGAGATAGAGGCAGACAAAAGAGATGGAGAGAGGCAGATAAGAGACACAGAGAGAGACGGAGAGAGACAGAGAGACAGAGAGAGACAGAGAGAGATGGAGAGACGGAGAGAGACAGAAATAGAGAGAGACGGAGAGACAGAGAGATGGAGAGAGACGAAATGAGAGAGGTAGAGGCAGACAAAAGAGATGGAGAGAGGCAGATAAGAGAGACAGGGAGAGACAGAGAGACAGAGAGAGACAGAGAGATATGTAGAGACAGAGAGAGACACAGAGAGACAGAGACAGACAGGGAGGACTGCGGAGACAGTTACAGAGACACTCAGGAATGGACAGAGAGGTCCGAGGGGTGGGGGATGAGCCAAGGAGAGGGGGCCGGGACAGCCCCAATCACCCCCCCACTCCCCCACCCACCCACCGGCCCCCCCTGCCCCCTGCCCCTCCCCCTCCACCCACTGCCCCTCTGCCCCCAGGACTCTCTCTCGACACACTCCAGCGGCTCTGCGGACAGTGCCCCCCCTCCCCGCCCCCTCCCGCCCCCCTCCCCCCCTCCCGCCCCTCCCCCCCTCCCCGCATCGCGGCCCATCAGCTCCCGGGGCTGACGGCTGCCAGGACCCCATCACTGCGGCCCCACTCCGAGCCGCCCGCGTCAGCCCCGCTTAGCCGCGCGGCCGTCAGCCTGTCACCGCGCGGGGCCGGCACCGGGCAGGTCATCCCGACCAATTTCTCCCCGAGTCGGGCAGGCGGGGAGGGTGGGGGGGGGGAGACAGACCCCCTGCGGCAGGGTCCCCCTCCCGGCCCCCGAAGGTGACCCTCGGGCTCAGATCTGACCCCCCCAACTGTCCGGGGACCCCTGGACAGAAACGCAGAGGGGGACACGGGGCTCCCGTGGCTGGGAGTCGCGGGGTGCTTCTTCTTGGGGGCATCTGCCAGCCCGGTGGAGTGGCCACAGGAGGCATGTTTGCAGCCAGGGGTCACGTAGGGGAGAGGGTGCTGGGGGCCGTGGGGGTGGGGGAGCTGAGCAGCTCCTCGCAG
>NW_026570968.1:0-20000 GCF_027595985.1 Sorex araneus
GCAACCCTGCGAATCTGTGGCCGGTTCCTGGAATTCGTGGCGGGCGCTCAGTAGACCTGGACGTACGTGGCCTTGGAGTCTGCGCCCAGCACGTTCCTGGCCATGCAGCGGTACAAGCCCGAGTCCCCGGGCGTGACGTGCTGCAGGGTGAGGGCGCCCTGCGGGTGCAGCAGCCTGTGGCCGAACAGCCGCGCCTGGACGCCGGCGGTCAGCCGCGCCCCGTCGGGCAGCTCCCAGGCCAGCTCGGCCCTGGGCAGCGCCACGGCCATGCAGGGCAGCTGCACGCTGGCGCCCGGGGGCGCGTGCACCACGGGGGCCGCCTGGCTGGTGATGCGCGGGGGGTACGCGATGACGATGACCGGGAAGCTGGTCACCGCCGGGCCGCCCCCGCCGCTGCCCGTGTCCGCGCGGCACACGTAGGTGCCCCGGTCGAAGACGGACGCGTCGCGCACGGTGAGGGTGCCGTTGTCGAGCGCCGAGATGCGGCCCTGGGTGTGGGGGCTGTCCAGAGTGAGCCCACCGGGCAGGGTCCAGGAGAAGCCGGGCTGCCCACCGCGGCCCTGCCCGTCAAGAGCGCCAGCACCGGTTCTCACCGTCCCGGTTGAGGGCCAACCCGCGTCGCCCGAGGTGTCCGGGCTCCCCTGCGCGCCGCAGTGCAGCCGGAGCGTTTCCCCGTGCGCGATGCTCACCACGTTGCGGTACTGGGGGCTGCGGGTGGGGCTGAGCCCCACCTTGAGGGCCACCCGCCTCTCAGCGTGGCCGGCCGCGTTGCGAGCCACGCAGCGGTAATCCCCGGCGTCGGCCGGCACCAGCCCGCTGATGTGGAGCCGCCCGTCCACACCCGCGTGGTAGAACCGGCTCAGCCGCTGCCCCGCGCGCAGCTCCGTGCCGTTGGGTAAGAGCCAGTGGCGGGTGGGCGGCGGGCGGCCGTGCGCCGAGCAGTTGAGGCTGATGGTGTGTCCGGCCAGCGCGGTGATGTCCTCGTGGCTGGGGTCACTGAAGGCGGGTTTCTGCGTCGCGTCCAGCACCGTCAGCTGCACCAGCATGCGGGCCTCGCCGCCCTCGTTGCGGCCGATGCAGGCCAGCTGCACCGCGTCGCTGGGCCGCGGGCTGCGGATGTCCAGGGTGCCGTTGCGGTGCACGGTGATGCGGTTCCCGTAGTAGGGCGCGGGCAGCACCACGCCCTCGGGGAAGGCCCAGAGCACGCGGGGCGGGGGCACGCCCTCGGCGCGGCAGTCGATGAGCTTGCGGCTGCCGCCCGTGGCCACCTCGCGCACCGTGGTGACGGCGTTGGGGTGGCCGTTGATGGTGGGCGGCCGCAGCTGCACGTGCAGCCACACCGTCTTGCGATCCTCGCCCGCCGCGTTGCGCACGACGCACGTGTAGTTCCCGCTGTCGGCGCGGCGCGCCTTGTGGATGAGCAGCGTGCCGCGCGCGTCGATGTGGTACTTGTCCGAGGACGCGGGGATGCGGCGGTGGCTCGGGGACAGCCAGGTCAGCAGCGGGGCCGGCTCGCCCTGCGCCTCGCAGGTGACCGCGGCCGCGTCCCCGTAGGGCACCCGCAGCACCGAGTAGGTCTTGTTGCGGATCGCGGCCGGCAGGCTCAGCAGCCGGACGCGCACCCGCATCTCGTCCCGGCCCGCCTGGTTCTCGGCGAAGCAGGTGTAGTCCCCCTCCTCGGCCGGGCCCACCTCGTTGAAGTAGAGCGTGCCGTTGTGGAACACCACGTAGCGTTTCGCCCGGCCGCTGCGGTCACCGCCACGGGGCTGGTCCCCCTGCATGGCCGAGTTCACCAGGCTGCCGTCGGGGAGTCCCCAGGAGATCTCCGGGTTTCGGGAGGCCGCTGGCCACGCAGTCCACGCGCAGGTCGGCCCCGAAGGGGACCTGGCGGTCGGCCTCGTCCCGTGGCGCGATCCTGGCGGGCTGCGTCAGCACCTGCACGCGCACGGCGGCGAAGTCGTCCCCGCCCGGGTTCCGGGGCCACGCAGAGGTAGTCGCCCGCGTCGCGCTCGGTCACCGAGGTGAGCAGGAGGGTGCCGTTGGTGAGCACTTTGGCGCGAGGCTCCGGGCTGGGGAAGGGGGGAGGTGAGAGGAGAGGGAAGCAGGGCGGTCAGTGCGTGCAGGGCAGGGGTTGTCTAGATGGAGGCTCCCCTCCGCCGCCCCTGTTTCTCCCACGGGCGGGCAGGACCCCAGGGTGCTAGAGCTGAGGGTCCCTTATCCCCGTGCTGCGAAGGAGAAGCGTCCCGAGGCCCATCTTTGTGGTGCTGGAGTCTCATGTGTCCTCAAGGGCTGACCTTGGCTCTCTGCACGTACCAGGCATGCTCTAAACGGGCTTTAGGTGCCACCTTCCCGTCCTCGTCCGGTCCCTTACACCCCACCCACAGTGCTCCCAAGGCTTTTGAAAAGCAAAGAAGAAGAAAAGAAGAAGAAGAAGAAGAAGAAGAAGAAGAAGAACAAGAACAAGAACAAGAAGAAGAAAAAGAAGGAGAAGAAGGAGAAGGAGAAGAAGAAGAAGAAGGAGAAGGAGGAGAAGAAGAAGGAGAAGGAAAAAGAGAAGAAGAAGGAAAAGGAGAAGAAGAAGAAGAAGGAGAAGAAGGAGGAGAAAGAGAAGGAGAAAGAGAAGGAGAAGAAGGAAAAGGCGAAGAAGAAAAGAAGAACAAGAAGAAAAGAAGAAGAAGAAGGAGAAGAAGAAGAAGAAGGAGAAGGAGAAGGAAAAAGAGAAGGAAAAAGAGAAGAAGAAGGAAAAGGAGAAGAAGAAGGAGGAGGAGGAGAAGAAGAAGGAGAAGGAGAAAGAGAAGGAGAAAGAGAAGGAGAAAGAGAAGGAAAAAGAGAAGGAGAAAGAGAAGGAGAAAGAGGAGAAGAAGAAAAGGCGAAGAAGAAAAGAAGAAGAAGAAGAAGGAAAAGAAGAAGAAGATGAAGAAGAAGGAGGAGAAGGAGAAGAAGAAGGAGAAGGAGGAGGAGGAGGAGGAGAAGGAGAAGGAGAAGAAGAAGAAGAAGAAGAAGAAGAAGAAGAAGAAGAAGAGGAGGAGGAGGAGGAAGAAGAGGAGTAGGATGAGGAAGGAGAAGGAAGAAGGAGAAGAGAAGGAGGAGAAGGAGGAGAAGAAGAAGAAGAAGAAGAAGGAGGAGGAGGAGAAAGAGGAGAAAGAGAAGGAGAAAGAGAAGGAAAAAGAGAAGGAGAAAGAGAAGGAAAAAGAGAAGGAGAAAGAGAAGGAGAAAGAGGAGAAGAAGGAAAAGGCGAAGAAGAAAAGAAGAAGAAGAAGAAGGAAAAGAAGAAGAAGATGAAGAAGAAGGAGGAGAAGGAGAAGAAGAAGGAGGAGGAGGAGGAGGAGAAGGAGAAGGAGAAGAAGAAGAAGAAGAAGAAGAAGAAGAGGAGGAGGGGGAAGAAGAGGAGTAGGAGGAGGAAGGAGAAGGAAGAAGGAGAAGAGAAGGAGGAGAAAGGAGGAGGAGGAGGAGAGAAGAAGAAGGAGAGGAGAACAGGAGGAGGAACAGGAGGAGGAGGAGGAAGAGGAAGAAGAAGAAGAAGAAGGAGAAGAAGAGGAAGAAGGAGAAGAAGAGGAAGAGGAGGAAGAAGAGGAGTAGGAGGAGGAAGGAGAAGGAAGAAGGAGAAGGAGGAGAGAGAAGAGAAGAAGAAGAAGAAGAAGAAGAAGAAGAAGAAGAAGAAGAAGAAGAAGAAAGAAGAAGAAGAAGAAGAAGAAGAAGAAGAAGGAGAAGAAGAAGAAGGAGAAGAAGAGGAGAAGGAGAAGGAGAAGGAGAAGGAGAAGGAGAAGAAGAAGACCTGCCATAGACCTGCCATAGAGGGGTGGAGGGGTGATGGGAGGGACCCTGGGGACCCTGGCTAGGGGAAATGTGCCCTGGTGGAGGGACGGGTGTTGGAGCCCTGTAGGACTGAAACCCGACCACGAACAGTTTTGTCGCTGTGTGTCTCAAGTGACCAATTACAAAATAAAAATCCGATGATGGGGAAGAAAGGGCATGGAACGCCGTTTCTTAGAAACCAAAGGACTCGGTGGGATGCTGCCTTGCAGCTCTGGGTTTGATCCCTGACACCATGCACGGTCCCCCCCTGCGCCTTTCAGGAGCAACGCCTGAGCTCAGAGCCAGGAGTAAGGCCTGAGCACCTTCCAGCAAGAGCCCTGGAACGCAACAATGTGACTGACGCTCTCACTCCAGTGCTCTGCCTTCCCTCCCCATGGAGGTGGCAGCTCCAAAAAGCAAGGCTTGGCCGGGAGTCAGAGAGGCATGTGGCCCCGTGCGCCCTACCTGCCCCGTGTGCAAGGAACTGCGGGTGCAGCTGTTCCAAACGGAAGAAAGAAGTGCGCTCTCCGGCGCCCAGGTACGGTGCGCGCGCTTCTTGTGCCAAGTGGTCCACCCAGAAGCGCGCTCTCCCGCACCCAGGTGCGCTATGCGCACGCGCTTGTGCCAAGTGTCCACTCACCTGTAGAAGGCGTCGGCTGTCTGCCTGGAGGGCAGCCGCCAGAGGATGCGCGGCCAGGGGTCCCCGGACGCGCTGCAGTGCAGGCGCAGCGTGGCCCCGTAGCGCACGTCGGTGCGCTTTGGGGAGGAGCTGGTGATGCTGTGCGTGGGCGGCCGCGCGCTCCACCTGCAGCCACGCCGTCCTGCGCGCGGTGCCCACCAGGTTGGCCGCCACGCACTCGTAGCGCCCGCTGTCCCGCGTGGCCAGGTGGCGGATGAAGAGGGTTGCCGTTGGGGAAGACGTAGAGGTGGCCGCGCACGAACTGCGAGGGGGCGCACGTGGGTGCCGTCGGGCAGGACCCAGCGCACGCTGGGCGGCGGGGCGGCCCGGCCGTGCAGTGGATGTGCAGGCTCCGGCCGGGGGCCACCGTGATGTTCTCCCACGCGTCCTGCTGGATGACCGGGGGCAGCGCGGCCACGTGCAGCCGGATGGCCAGGCTGTCCGCCCCGGCCGCGTTGCTGGCCACGCACCTGTACACACCGCGGTCGGAGAAGGCGGCGTCCCGGATGGACAGTGTGCGGTTCTCGTGCAGGGTGACCCTCCCGTCCACTCCAGGGACCGAGCGCCACGCGCGGCCATCGGGGAAGACCCAGGAGATGTGCGGGGCGGGCGTGCCCTGGGCCAGGCACTGCATGGACACGGAGTCCCCCAGGTGGACGGTCACGTCCTGCAGGCGCGAGGCCAGGATGTGGGGCTGCTGGGTGGCCACGGCCAGCTGGACGCTACGCTTGTCCACGCCGTGCAGGTTCTGGGCTGTGCAGGTGTACTGCCCGCGGTCCTGCGGCTGGGCCCCGCGGATGACCAGGGTGCCGTTCCTCAGCACCTCGAAGCGGCCACCCGCGTGCTGGGGGTGATCAGGGCACCTGGGAAGCAGAAAGGCACATGGGCGTCAGCACCCAAAGGTCCCCGGGGACCCTAGCGGGGTCCTGCCAGGCTGGGCGCACACACCCGTTTCCATTCCACCTCCAGGCCCACAACGGGTGGCAGGCTGGCCCTTGCACACACCAGGCAGTGGATCTGGGTCCCATGGCATGTTCTAGAAGGTGCCGGAAGTTTCCTCCGGGTGCCCGCCCTCTTGGGAGACAGATTTTTTTTTTTTTTTTTGCATTCTAATCCCCCCTCTGCTCTGACATGAGCATCAGGCCCAAAATTGGGCAGATGGGATGTGGAGGGGTGGGGAAGGAGGATGATTAGGCAGTGCCTAGAATGTTCTGGAAGGTGCTGGGAGTTTCTACATCACCACTCCCAGGTGCTCGCACTCTTGGGAGACAGATATTTTTGCATTCTAATCTCTCTCTGCTCTGACATGAACATCGGGCCCAAAATTGGGCAGATGGGATGTGGGCAGATTAGGCAGTGCATAGAATGTTCTGGAAAGTGCCGGGATTTTCCACATCACCCCCCACCACAAGTGCCCTCCCTTTGGGGAGACAGATCTCTTTTGCATTCTAACCCCCCCTCCGCTCTGACACGAACATCAAGCCCAAAATTGGGCTGATGGGATGTGGAGGGATGTACTAAGCAGTGCATGAAATGTTCTGGAGGGTGCTGGGAGTTTCTACATGATCACCCCCAGGTGCCCTCCCTCTTGGGAGACAGATACTTTTGCATTCTAACCCACCTCTGTTCTGACATGAACGTCAGGCCCAAAATTGGGCAGATGGGGTCTGGGGGGGATGCACCAGGCAATCAGTCTGGGTCCCATGGAATGTTCTGGAAGCTGCCGGGAGTTTTCACGTCCTCCCCCCATTCCCCCCCACCCGTGCTCTCCCTCTTGGGAGGGAAATCTTTTGCATTCTAACCTCCCTCCTACAAAATTGGGCTGGGGAGGGGCAGAGGATGCACCAGGCAGTCAGTCTAGGTCCCATAGAATTTTCTAGAAGCTGCTGGAAATTTCCCCCAGGTGCTGGCTCCCTTGGGAGACATATCTTTTTGCATTCTACTCCCACTCTGCTCTGAAATGAACATCAGGCCCCAAACTGCGCAGATGGGATTTGGGGGGATGTACCAGGCAGTCAGGCTGGGTCCCACGGAATGTTCTGGAAGCTGCCGGGAGCCTCTGAGTCATTCCCAGGTACCGTGCTTGTTGGGAGACAAAGCCTTTTTGCATCCCACCCTTCCTCCACCCTGACGAATGCACACGGCCCCAAATGGGGTGTGGGACATCCCTCCCATGCACGAGTCAGAAAGCCTTTGTTCTGAGGAATGTTCTGGAAGATGCCAGGAGCTTCCAGGTGCCCTTGGCTCTTTAGATATTTCAGACACAAATTCTCCTTTGCTGACTCTTCCTTGGTGTGAGGGTCGTGGTCCAGAGGTTGCAGTGTGAATGTGTGTGTATACATGTGTGTATGTGTATGTATGTGTGTGGTAGTGTGTGTGTGTATGTGTCTATGTGTGTGCCTGTGTGTGTCTGTTGGCCATGTGGAGAATCCCCCCAGTGTGCAGTTCCCTGTCGGACCATGCAGAGAATCCCTCCCAGCGTGCAGTTCCCTGTTGGCCATGTGGAGAATCCTCCCCAGTGTGCAGTTCCCTATTGGCCATGCAGAGAATCCCCCCTAGTGTGCAGTTCCCTGTTGGCCATGCAGAGAATCCCCCCCCCCCAGTGTGCAGTTCCCTGTTGGCCATGCAGAGAATCCCCCCCAGTGTGCAGTTCCCTGTTGGCCATGCAGAGAATCCCCCCCAGTGTGCAGTTCCCTATTGCCTATGCATAGAATCCCCCCAGTGTGCAGTTCCCTGTTGGCCATGCAGAGAACCCCCCTAGTGTGCAGTTCCTGCTGGCCATGTGGAAAATCCACACGCCCCACCCCGAGCGTGCAGTTCCCTGTTGGCCATGCAGAGAATCCCCCGCAGTGTGCAGTTCCCTGTTGGCCATGCAGAGAATACCCCCCAGCATGCAGTTCCCTGTTGGCCATGTGGAGAATCCCCCCCACACCCTGAGTGTGCAGTTCCCTGCTGGCCATGCAGAGAATCCCCCCCCAGTGTGCAGTTCCCTGTTGACCATGCAGAGAATCCCCCCAGCATGCAGTTCCCTGTTGGCCATGCAGAGAATCCCCCCAGCATGCAGTTCCCTTTTGGCCATGCAGAGAATCCCCCCCAGTGTGCAGTTCCCTTTTGGCCATGCAGAGAATCCCCCCAGTTCGCAGTTCCCTGTTGGCCATGTGGAGAATCCCCCTAGGGTTCAGTTCCTGTTGGCCATGTGGAGAATCCCAGCACCCCCGCCCCGAGTGTACAGTTCCCTTTTGGCCATGCAGAGAATCCCCCCAGCATACAGTTCCCTGTTGGCCATGTGGAGAATCTGCCACCACCCCCCCCCCCGCCCCAAGTGTGCAGTTCCCTGCTGGCTATGCAGAGAATCCTCCCCAGTGTGCAGTTCCCTGTTGGCCATATGGAGAATCCTCCCCAGTGTGCAGTTCCTTGTTGACCATGCAGAGAATCCCCCCCAGTGTGCAGTTCCCTGTTGGCCACGTGGAGAATGCATCCCCCCGCCCTGGAGTGTGCAGTTCCCTGTTGGCCATGCAGAGAATCCCCCCCCCAGTGTGCAGTTCCCTGTTGGCCATGCAGAGAATCCCCCCAGTGTGCAGTTCCTTGTTGGCCATGTGGAGAATTCCCCCCCCACCCTGAGTGTGCAGTTCCTTTTTGCCCATGCAGAGAATCCCCCAGCGTGCAGTTTCCTGCTGGCCATGCAGAGAATCTCCCCCAGTGTGCAGTTCACTGTTGGCCATGTGGAGAATCTCCCCAGTGTGCAGTTCCCTGCTGGCCATGCAGAGAATCCCCCCAGTGTGCAGTTCCCTGGGGGGCATGTGGAGAATGTCCCTCAGTGTGCAGTTCCCTGTTGGCCAGTGTCCTGGCGACCTTGCCAACCTCCTGTCTGCTCGTGGTTCCTTCCCTCACGGCCTTGTGCCTCTATGTGACCCCCTGCCCGCCCCCGACCCCCCAGCCCCAGCGACTCACCTGTGGACACCTTGGTCCAGGTCACCAGGGGCTCCGGCTTCCCCGTGGCCTGGCAGGGCAGGGCCACGTCCCCGTCGGCCGAGACGGACGCCGTGAGCGGGAACTTGGTGATGATCTGCGGTTTCTCCCCGGCCGCCCAGAATGGGGGGGAGGCAGGTGCTCCGGGGCCCGGGACTCGGAAGCCCCCTCTGGAGGGCTGGGCGGGGGGCAGCGGAGGGACGGACAGAGGCCCCCGGGGGGCCGGGCTCGGAGGCGGCTTCTGGAAGCGGGTGGCCGGGGGCTGGCTGGTGGTGGCCGCGGTTCTCCAGGGCGGTGCTGGGGGCCCCAAGTCCAGGTGGAAGACGGGCTGCCCGTGCGCTCTGTGGTGGACGCCGGGCCCGGGCCTCCTAGGGGCCAGGGTCGGGGTGCGAGAGGTGGCCGGGGTCGTGGCGGGCGTCCGGCGGAGGGATGGAACTGTGACGGCGGGGTTGCGGAGGGATGGAACTGTGATGACGGGGTTGGCGGGCCACGGGGGTCGCCGTGGGGACGGAGGCGCGGGGGAGCTGGCCAGGTCTGGCAGTTCGTTGTTGGGCTGAAACAGGACGCTGGTGCCCACCGTGGCCGAGCTAAACCCTCTCCCGGGGGTCTGCGTGCGGGTCGAGGGACCCCTCGGCGGCGGCAACCCGGGGATCCGGGGCGTGGGGAACCGTTTGTTGTCCGGCCACACCCAGGACGGGTACGAGGAGATTCTGGGCTTGCCGGTGACTGGGCGCCACGGAGGGAAGGGTCTGAGGGTCCCTCTGGGGAGGACGAGGCTGTACTCGCTGGGGCGCCCCGTGCCCGGGGGTCTCAGCGTGCCACTGTTCGGGGTGGCGGGGCTGGCCGGGGGTCCCTGTGGCGTCTCGGGGATGCCCTGCACAGCCGGCGTGTGGGTTTGTGTCTCTGCGGCATGGCTGGCTGTGCCGTGGGTTGCGGGGGCTCCCTGGGGCAGTGTCACTTGCATGCTGACCCGCGTGTCGTGGCTCCCCCGGTCCTCCTCTGGACGCCGTGTCCACACCTCCCTGTGCAGTGACGAGTGGGCAGTGGATGGGCCATCGGGAGGCAGCACAGACGCCGGCTGCCACGGTGGTGCCACGTCCACGGGGGGTCCCTGAGGATGGTGCACAGTTGGGGCAGTGCCCGGTTTCCACGAGGACCCAGTGGGGCCAGGGAGTGACCGACCGGGGGTGTCCGTGCTGGGTCCAGCCACCGGGGCAGTGGGGGATGCCGAGGTCACGGGTGCGATGACGTGGATGATGGGTGCAGAGTCAGAGCCCGGGACAAGGGGCTCCCAAGACGGGCGGACAGGGCTGTCCGTCTGCGCGGCAGTGGATGCAGTGAGCCTGGCCGCTTCTGGGGAGCTGGTGGGAGCGGAGTCGTCCTCCTGCGTGGACACTGGCACGGGGCTCGATGGAGTGGACGAGACGTCCGTCACGGTCCCTTCTTCTGCGACCAGTGCTGGGCGCCCGGTGGGGGCAGGCAGCAGGGGACTCAGCCCGGGGCTCTGGTTCCCGTCGGCCGGGGGTCCGGCTCCGTGCTGGACCAGGGCGGTGTGCGGGGGCTGCCCGAGGGACGGGGTCTGTGTCTGTGGCTGTACGAGCTCACCACTGGGCCACGTGCTGGCTGTGTTGTCCAGAGCGGGAAGCGTCCCCCCGGTCGTGGTTAAGGGGACGGTGGGAACTGTGTTCGGCGCCTGTGGTGGCGGCGGTGTTGTGGCGGAGGAAGTAGCAGGGGTCAGCGTCGTCGTCGTCGTGGTGGGGAACTGAGGCAGCGTGCCAGGGGGAGGCCTGGTTTTGGGTCTCCTGGTGGCTCTCGGGGTAGGGGCCGTGGCTGGCCACGTGGCGGAGGAGAAGAAAGAGGAAGAGGAGGAGGAGGAGGAGGGGAAGGAGGAGGAGGAGGAGGTGGGGAAGGAGGAGGAGGAGGAGGCGGGGAAGGAGGAGGAGGATGGGAAGGAGGAAGAGGAAGAGGAGGAGGGTGGGAAGGAAGGAGAGGAAGAGGAGGAGGAAGAGGATGGGAAGGAGGAAGAGGAAGAGGAAGAGGAGGAGGAGGAGGGGAAGGAGGAAGAGGAGGAGGAAGAAGGGTGGAAGGAGGAAGAGGATGGGAAGGAGGAGGAGAAGAAGGAAGAAGAAGAGGAATAGGAGGAGGCAGAGGGGGAGGGGAAGGAGAAAGAGGCAGGGGAGGAGGAAGAGGAATCAGAGGGGGAGGAGGAGGAGGGGGAGGCGTGCATGGGGGGCTCTCGGCCCTTGGGGGGCCGCCTTCCGTGCTTCCTTCGTGCCTTCCCCCTGCTGCTGTGCTCCGTGGGTCGCTGCGAGACCCTCTCTGTGGTGGGCGAAGCCCTCGGCCCCCCGTGCTCCACCGCACGTGGGGTCTCGGCAGGAGTCCCGGGGAGCCGGCTGGGCACCGTGTGGGGGGCCGCGGTGGTCTTCAGGGCGAGCGTGGGGGCGGCCGGGGGCGGTGGCGGTTTGTGCTGGGCTCGAGCCCGCTGGCCATGCTGCCTCCTCCGCCCGCCACCGCCGCCCTGGGTCTTTCTCCGAGGCGGGAGGCCGGGGGGCGCCTCTGGGCGGCGGCTGGGGGCCGGCTCTGTGCCCACCGGGCTGGCTTCCGTCCCTGCCTCAGTTTCCCTTGGCGTCTCTGGGGCGTGTGTCTGACGTACCGTGGGCAGCGCCTCCTGCGTCAGAGGGGCGCGGTGCGTCCCTGCCTCAGTTTCCCTCGGCGTCTCTGGGGTGTGCGGCGGCGGGCGTGCCGTGGGCAGCGCCTCCTGCGTCAGAGGGGCACGGTGCGTCCCTGCCTCAGTTTCCCTCGGCATCTCTGGGGCGTGCGTCTGACGTACCGTGGGCAGCGCCTCCTGCGTCAGAGGGGCGCGGTGCGTCCCTGCCGAGGGCTGCGTCGTGCCAGCTGCTGTGTCCAGCTCCCCCCGGGGCTCCGACGTCCAGGAGGACCCGCGCGCCCGTGGCCCAGGGGACGGCGAGGCGCGGGCGTGTGCGTCCTGCGGGCGGCCTGAGCTCTCCCGGCTGGACGCGGCGTCCGTGGGCGGTGGGTAGCTGGGCGGCTCCGCAGGGCTCTCAGCCAAGGGCGCGGCCAGCAGGGGGGACTCGGCCGTGCCCTGCAGTGGCGGGGCTGGGGGCTCGGAGCTGGACTGGACGGCGCCGGGCGGAGTCCAGCCCTCGGGGGGGCCGGCGCTGGTCGTGCGTGTCCACGCCGTCCGGGGTGCGGGCGGGAAGGGGAGGAGGGGAGGAGCGGGAGGTGCCCGTGTCCTCCTCTGCGTCCTGAGCGCGGGCCCTGGGCGCAGTGACCAGCAGTCCCGGGGTTGTGCTCTCCACGGGTTCCCGGTCCCACATGGACGCGCCCGTCCCGGACATGTCCACCTCCTCCTCCTCCTCCTCCTCCTCCTCTTCCTCTTCCTCTTCCTCCTCCTCCTCCTCCTCGGCCCCCTCTGCCGACGACTCCACGGGGCCACTCGTACCCGGCGCCGCCTCCTGCGTGGTGGGCGTGGCGGGCACCGTGGCGGGGAGCTGGGTGCCCCTGGGGGCCGTGCGTCCCCGTACCCGGGCCAGGATGTCGGCCCACTGCTGCGGGTGGATGGACTTGCTGGCCATGCTGCTCCGGCGCCGCGACTCGAACCCGCGGCGGCCCTCGGCCCCGTGGCTGTCGTCTGCCTCCTTGGCCCACGGCTTCATCTTCCGGCGCCCCTTCCTGGCGGCGGGCAGCCGGGCCTCGTCCTTGGCGTGCAGGAACAGCTCCTGGTCGTGGGCGTGCAGCAGGGTCCCCCCGGAGGGCAGCGGGTCCTCCGGGCTCAGCCCCGAGCCTCCGTCATCGTCCGGCTGCAGCAGCAGCGGTGGTGGTTGCAGTGACTCTGCTCGTGTCCTGCCGCCGGCCGGGCGTCGGCCCCTCTTGGAGGCCCTCCTGGAGGAAGAGGAGGCGGTGGACGAAGGTCCCGGGCGGCCGACAACGACTTCCACGGTCATTCGGTCTGTCCCCTGCGTGTTGACGGCCAGACACGTGTAGGAGCCGGCGTCGGAGGGTTGCAGGTCCGGTATGATCAAGGCGCCGTGTGCGTCCACGAAGGCCCGGGAGGTGTTGGCTTCGTGCTGCACCGTGAGCCCGCGGGGCAGCACCCAGCTGAGCCTGGCGTCCGGCACGGCGGCCGGGGCCCCGCAGGGCAGCGTGAGGGGCTCCCCGCGCGGCTTGTGGAGTTTCCTGCCGGGCCGGGCTTTTACTGGCTGCACCACGACCCGTTGCACCAGCTGGTCCGTGTCGCCCTGCACCTGTGCCACGCAGCGGTAGAGGCCGGAGTCGGTTGCCCGCGCCTCCCGGATGTGCAGCCACCCGCTGGCGAGGACGGAAAAGCGGCCGGCCGGGTCCTCGTACGGTGCCTTCAGCTCGGAGCCGTCCGGGAGCCGCCAGGACACAGCTGGGGTCTCCGACGCCTTCACGGGGCAGCTCAGCTGGCACGAGGCACCTTCCGCGACGGCGTGCGCTGTGCTGCCCGGCTCGATCATCACCCAGCTGTGGCCGCGCCCCTGCGGCCGGGCATCCTTGGTGGGCACCGTGAGCACCAGCGGCGAGGAGTACTCCAGGAGCACCCGGCTGGCTGAGCTCTGCCGGCGGTCGAGACGCAGGTGCATCTGGGGCTGCAGGATCCACGCGGGCTCGGCCACGGCGTGGGCCCGGACGCCCGTGTAGTAGAGGGCGTCGGCGTCGGCGGCGTCCTGCAGGTACAGTGCACCCTCCCGGTGCAACCGCACGGGGACCTCGCTGTAGTAAGCGATCAGCCGCCAGAGCTGCTCGTATTTTTCCCGCGTCATGGCGCACTGCAGCCCCATGGCCGCGGTGGCGTTGACCTCCAGCTCGGCCGCCTCCGTCTGGTTCAGCTGGACGCGCTCCAGCCGCGGGGGCCGCCGGACGCTGCAGGCCAGCTGCACTGTGTTCCCGTGGGCGTCGCTCATGTTCAACGCGACGCTCCAGCTCGGAGACGGGGGGAAGGCGGCGTCTTCTTCCTCCTGGTCCTCCTCGTCCGCATCCGTGTCCTCCTCCGGGTCCTCGTCCCGGGTGCGGTTGAGCCTCAGCAGGGATTCGATGCGGGGCTTGAGGCAGCTCAGCGCGGAGAGCTTCTGCAGTTCCTGGGCCCGCAGTGCCCGGGGGCTGGAGCAGGCGGGACACAGCTGGCCGCCCTCGAAGGCCTTGTCCTTCTTGCATTTGAGGACCCCTGCAGGGGACAGAAGCCAAGGCGGGGGTCCATGAGTGCGGGGGCCCCGGGGAGGGGTGGGAATTGTCACCCTTGCCATTGTCCCTCCTTCATCCCCCAGCTCCCTCCCTCCCTTCTTCCTCCGTCCTGCACCTGCCCCTTGGGCAAACCCAGAGCTGAGACATCAGTGATGTCCCCAGATGAGGATGTAGACCTGATGACCTGGCTTTGCAGCAGCATTTCATTAGAGAGAGAGAGAAAGAGAGAGACAGAAAGAAAGACAGAGAGAAAGAGAGAAAGAAAGAGAGAGAAAGAGAGATAGAGAAAGAGACAGAGAAAGGAAGAGAGAGAAAGACAGAAAGAGAGAAAGAGAAAGAAAGAGAGAGAAAGAAAGAGAGAAAGAGAAATAGAGAAAGAAAGAGATAGAGAAAGAGAGAGACAGAAAGAGAGAGAAAGAAAGAAAAAGAGAGATAGAGAAAGAAAGAGAGAAAGAGAGACAGAAAGAGAGAGAAAGAAAGAGAGATAGAGAAAGAGAGAGAGAAAGAAAGAGAGATAAAGAGAGAGACAAAGAGAGACAGAAAGAGAGAAAGAGAAAGAGACATAGAGAAAGAAAGAGAATGAGGAAGAGAGATAAAGAGAGAAAGAGAGAGAGAAAGAAGAAAGAGGGAGAAAGAAGGAGAGAAAGATAGAGAAAGAGATAGAGAAAGAAAGAGAGAGAAAGAAAAAGAGAGAGAACGAGAGAAATAAAGAGAGAGACAGAAAGAGAGAGAGAAAGAAAGAAAAAAGAGATAGAAAGAGAGAGAAAGAGAGAGACAGAAAGAGAGAGAAAGAGAAAGAAAGAAAGAGAGAGATAAAGAGAGCAAGAGAGACTCTCAGGGCCAGAGAGCTGGTCTTAGCGGGCAGGGCTCACATTTTCACGCATCGAACCCGGGTTTTATTTCTGGCCCCACCTGGGGGCACCGAGGTCCAGCAGAGCAAGAGTCCGGAGGAAGCCCCGAGCCCTGCCAGGTGTGGCTCTAAGAACCACAAAGTGTTTTGAGAAGCCCATCATCATCATCATCATCACTGTCACACTCTCGCACTGTCGTCCCGTTGCTCATCAATGGGCTCGAGCGGGCGCCAGTCACGTCTCCACGGTGAGACTTGTCGTGACTGTGTTTGGCATCTCGAAGACGCCACGGGGAGCTTGCCAGGCTCTGCCGTGTGGGCGGGAGACTCTCGGGAGCTTGCCAGGCTCTCCGAGAGGGATGGAGGAATCGAACCTGGGTCGGCCACGTGCAAGGCAAATGCCCTCCCCGCTGTGCTAAAAAAATAATAACACGTGGAGCACAGGAAGGAGTATACAGCAGGTCAGAAGGTGAGTGGCCTTGCGACGCACTTTGTCCTGGGTCCGTCCGTGGCAGCTGGCAGAGTCCCCCAAACATGTCCAGGAGTGACCCCTGAGGGGCAGCGGACACCGACCTTCCCCATGTACTGAGGACTTGTGAAAGGCACTGGATACACACACCCAGGAATACACAGATCCACACACAGACACACGCCGTCTAGAGGAACATGTTTTCACATACACTGATATAAGCCCTGCGCACACACATGCACGCCTTCACATGCACACAGACACATCTGTGTTTATGCACACGCAGAGAAGCGTGATGCATGAGCACACATGTACACCAGAGACCTGTACATGTACATACATGCATACGTCTATACAAGGCACATACATGCATGCATATACATAGGCAACCCACGTGTGCATGGATACACATGCTTGCATTTATGTGCATAGTTATGCACACGTGAACAAACACACAAGCAGATACATACATGCTTGCTTATACACATAGGCACTTATATGGACACATACAGAGACAGGAATGAATATGCATGCATGCTCACACACACAGGAACACATGAGGACATGTGTGCACATACTCATGCTTATACCCAGAGACACACATGAATGCACAGGGCACATGTGTGGACATATGTACAAATCCTTATAAATACACACATATGCATGGGCACCTAGGCAGGCAATGTCTGCACATGCACAGACATACATGCACACATGTGCATACAGGCGCAAAGACATATATGCAAAGACACACCCATTCAGACACGTACACACATGCATACTTATACAAGCATGCACAGAGCACACATGCTTGTACATTTGTATACACATGCATGCACATACATACTTTAACAAACAGAACCCCATGTGTTCACGGGACACGTGTGCAGACATATGTGTGCACTCACGAGCATACATATAAACACATCCATTTGCAGGGCATACAGGAGACACGTGCACGCAGGTATCGCTACATAGGCTCATACACATACATGGAAACATACAGAAACACATTCACCAACATGTTCCTGCCCCCTGACACATACATGCGGACACATGAGGTGTTTGCAGGAACAGATATTTTGACGCCATGCATGGCTGTCCAAGCATGCACACACACATGCAGACACAGTGCTAGCTGGGTGCTCTGTAGAGATTATTTTTTGTTTTGAGGTCCCACCCGGCGATGCTCAGGGCTGACTCCTGGCTCTGTGCTCAGGAATGACTCCTGGCGGTGCTCGGGGGACCCTTTGGGATGCTGGGAATCGAACCCGGGTTGGCTGCGTGCCAGGCAAACGCCCTCCCTGCTGTGCTATCGCTCCGGCCCTTCTGTGGAGACTTCTGATGGGTCTATGTGGAGGGCGCCTCTTGGCTACCACTGGTGCAGTTTCAGCCCCAGTCTGTAAATCGCTGGGTTTCCCGTGCCCCTGGCACGTGGCTGGGTTTTCAGCACCCCTTGGCACGTGGCTGAGTTCCTAGCACCCCTTGGCTCATGGCTGGGCCTCTGGCCCCCAATCCTTTGCACAAGTGTGGGTTTCTAGCCCTACTCTGTCAATGACTGAGTTTTTAGCGCTCCCTGGCCACGCGGCTGGGTTCTAGTGTTCCCTGGCCATGTGGCTGGGTTCTAGTGTTCTCTGGTTCTAGCGCTCCCTGGCCACGTGTCTGGGTTCTAGAGCTACCTGGCCACGTGGCTGGGTTCTAGCGCTCCCTGGCCACGTGTCTGAGTTCTAGCGCTCCCCAGCCACGTGTCTGGGTTCTAGTGCTCCCTGGCCATGTGTCTGGGTTCTAGAGCTACCTGGCCACGTGGCTGGGTTCTAGCGCTCCCCAGCCACGTGTCTGAGTTCTAGCGCTCCCCAGCCACGTGGCTGGGTTCTAGCACTCCCTGGCCACATGGCTGGGTTCTAGCGCTCCCTGGCCACGTGTCTGGGTTCTAGCACTCCCTGGCCACATGGCTGGGTTTTAGTGCTATCTGGTTCTAGTACTCCCCGGCCATGTGGCTGGGTTAGCGCTCCCTGGCCACGTGGCTAAGTTCTAGCGCTCCCTGGCCACGTGACTGGGTTCTAGCACTCCCTGGCCATGTGTCTGGGTTCTAGCGCTTCCTGGCCACATGGCTGGGTTCTACTGCTCCTTGGCCACGTGGTTGGGTTCTAGTGCTCTCTGGTTCTAGTGCTTCCCCAGCCACGTGGCTGGGTTCTAGTGCTCCCCGGCCACGTGGCTGGGTTCTAGTGCTCTCTGGTGCTAGTGCTCCCCAGCCGTGTGGCTGGGTTCTAGCGCTCCCTGGCCACGTGGCTGGGTTCTAGAGCTCCCCAGCCACACGGCTGGGTTCTAGTGCTCCCTGGCCACATGGCTGGGTTCTACTGCTCCCTGGCCTTGCAACTGGGTTCTAGTGCCCCCCGGCCACGTGGCTGGGTTCTAGAGCTCCCCGGCCAAGTGGCTGGGTTCTAGCGTTCCCCGACCACGTGTCTGAGTTCTAGCGCTCCCTGGCCACGTGTCTGAGTTCTAGCGCTCCCTGGCCACACGGCTGGGTTCTAGCTCTCCCCGGCCACGTGGCTGGGTTCTAGGGCTCCCCGGCCACGCGGCTGGGGGTCCTTCCCCGCCTCACCTTTGGCCTTGGCGGCCCACTGCAGCAGCCAGTGCAGGCGGCAGTCGCAGGCCCAGGGGTTGGTGTGCAGGTAGAGGTTCTCGAGCAGGGGCGCGCCCTCCAGCACGGCCCGCGGCAGCGCGGCCAGCAGGTTCTCGGCCAGGTAGAGGTGCCGGACGGTGGAGAGCGGGAAGTGCCCCAGGAGGGAGAAGGTGGCGAAGGTGCCGGGGTGCAGCTGCTGCAGCCGGTTGCCCTCCAGGTGCAGCAGACGCAGGGCGGTGAGGCCGGCGAAGGCGTGCGGCTCGATGAACTCGATCTGGTTGTGGTCCAGGTGCAGCCGCAGGAGGCTCCACAGCCCCCGCAGCGTCTGCGCCGAGACCACCCGCAGCTTGTTGTAGCTGAACTTGAACACCTGCCGGCAGACGGGCATGGCTGGGCTGGGGGCGGGCTGGGGGTGACCGGCACGGGTGGGTCTGCGTGTCTAAGCATGTGTCTGCGTGTGTGTTCTGTACATGCGTGTGGAAGTATGCATGTGTGGATGTATGTGTGTGTGTCTCTGCTTATGTGTCTCTGTTCTGTGTGCCGAGAGGTGCATGGATGTATGCATGTGTGGATACATGTATGCGTATGTGTATTATCTGCATGTGCGCCCATGCATTGAAAAAAATTTATCACGCATATGTCCACACGTGTGCCCTGTGCACTCAGCATGGATGTGTCTGCATGTCTATGTATGTGTCTGTATGTGTGATCTGTACATGTGTGTAAGTATGCATGCATGGATGTATGTGTGTGTGTCTTTGCCTATGTGTCTCTGTCCTGTGTGCCTAGGGATGCCTGGATATATGCATGTCTGGATCCATGTATGTGTATACGTGTTATCTGCATGTGTGCCCATGCATTTAAAAAATTTATCACGCATACATCCACACATGTACCCTGTGCACTCGGCATGGGTGTGTCTGCATGTCTATGTATGTGTCTGCACGTGTGTTCTGTACATACATGTGTAAGTATGCATGCGTGTATGTATGTGTGTTTCTGCCTATGTGTCTCTGCCCCTATGTGCCTAGGGATGCCTGAATGTATGCATGGCATGTATGGATCCATGTATGTGCATACATGATGTCTGCATACATGCCCATGCATTTAAAAATATTTGTCACACATATGTCCACACGTGTGCCCTGTGCACTCAACATGGGTGTGTCTGCATGTCTAAGTATGTGTCTGCATGCATGTGTGCTCTGTATATGCGTGTATAAGTATGCATATGTGTATGTATGTGTGTCTCTGCCTATGTGTCTCTGCCCCTGTGTGCCTAGGGATGCATGGATGTATGCATGTGTGGATCCATGTATGTGTATATGTATTGTCTGCATGTGTGCCAATGCCTTTAGAAAATTTATCATGCATATGTCCACACGGGTGCCCTGTGCATGCATGCATGTGCGTCTGTGTGTAGAAGGTGCAGCACCGGGGGCCACGGATGTGAGGGGAGAGGAACAGGTGAGCATGGCGTGTGGGTCCCGTAGCGAGCAGAGGCAGATCCAGACAGGCTGTGACCGTGGCCCCTGCAAGCTGAGGGGGGCCCCTCGATCGGGAAATGCTCCCCGGGAAGGGGGCGGAGACTCCAGGGAAAGGAAGTAGCACTCGGGCACGGGAGAACCCGGGTTCGACCTCGCAGAGCCAGTGGACCTCAGGCTGCAGAGAGTGGGCCCCGTACGAGGCATGAGTCGCACTTTATAAATATCTGTGTGTGCGTGCGTGTGTGTGTGTGTGTAGGTGTGGAGAAACTCAGGGTGTGTATGTCTGTGTGTATGTGTGTAGGAACTCAGGGTGTGTGTGTGTGTGTGTAGGTGTGGAGAAACTCAGGGTGTGTATGTCTGTGTGTATGTGTGTAGGAGCTCAGGGTGTGTGTGTGTGTGTGTGTGTGTAGGTGTTTGAAACTCAGGGTGTGTCTGTATGTGCAGGTGTGGGTGGAGCTTATGGTATGTGTGTGTGTGTGTAGGTAGTTGAAGCTCAGGGTGTGTGTGTGTGTATCTGTGAAGGACATCAGTTTGTGTGTAGGAACTTAGGGGATGTGTGTATGTGTCGGTGTTTGGAGCTCAGGTTGTGTGTGTAGGTGTGTAGTAGCTCAGGCTGTGTGTGTATGTGTGAAGGATCTCAGGTTGTGTGCATGTGTAGGTGTGTAGGAGCTTAGGGGATGTGTGTATGTGTAGGTGTTTGGAGCTCAGGTTGTGTGTGTAGGTGTGTAGGAGCTCAGGCTGTGTGTGTGTGTAGGTGTGAAGGATCTCAGGTTGTGTATATGTGTAGGTGTGTAGGAGCTTAGGGGATGTGTGTATGTGTAGGTGTTTGGAGCTCAGGTTGTGTGTGTGTAAGTGTGTAGGAGCACAGGGCATGTGAGTTTAGGTGTTTGGAGTTCAGGTTGTGT
>NW_026570968.1:25000-29859 GCF_027595985.1 Sorex araneus
AACAAGAGAGATAGAGAGAAAGAAGAGAGAAAAGAGAGAAAGAGAGACACAGACAGAGAGAAAGAAGAGAGAGAAATGAAAGAGAAAGAAAGAGAGAGAGAAAGGAAACGGATCCCTCACAGATGCCGGTGGAATGGGATGAAAACTGGGGACACTGGTGGTGGGAAATGTTTACTGGTGGAGGGGCGGGTGTTGGAACGTTCACACAACTGTGTGTGAACGTTCACACAACTGTGAACAACTTTGTAACTGCATCTCACTGACTCAATTAAAAAAAAAATTAAAAAGCAGGATACGGGGGCATAAGCCACAGGATCACCCTCGATCCCAGCGTTAGGAAAGGAGGGCAGAGAAGGAAAGAAATCCTGGGAAAAAAAACGGGAAGTTCTAGGTGAATAGACGTCAGTGCTTCCGTTGTAGCCAGTAGTAGGGGTGAGGGGTGGAGCTGTCGACCAATCACAGACTCAACGAGGCGGAGAGCCAGCACCCGGTGGAACTTCGAGGGGAGATGGGGCAGGGGGCGGGGGTGGAGAGAAAGTCTGGGAACACTGGTGCAGGGACTCAGGACAGTGGTGGAGGGATGGGTGTCTAAGTATTGAAATGTGAGACACTGCAAAATTAACAACTTTGTAAATCACAGTTCTTTTTGAAAAAGAAAAAAAGTTTGGAAATCCGTCGGGCTGGTGCTGACGGGTTTTATAGGCACGAAAAACATGATTAACAGCCTTGTAAACCGCAGAATCTCCGGGACATTTACAAAAATAGCATGTGAGGAAGTGCCTACTTCTATTAAAAATATATATATATATATTGTTTGGCTAAATATAATATAAAATATATTTTTTTCTGTGCCCTTTGACTTTCACAGACTTGGCACTTCTCAAAAGGCACCAGCCCCGTGGTGGACGGTTCCTGCTTGGAGAATCGTTCTCTGTGGAGGAAGTCGGGCAGGATTGTGCCCCTGGTAATGACCTGGTGGGTCACGGGGGTGGGAGTGGGGTCATAGAAGGCATAGAAGTTTCTCCCCTGCTTTTCTAAACGACCCCAAGCACAGACCTGAACTTGGTCCTTCCAGGAGGACCTTCTCTGGCACGGTCCCTCTGCCCGCCTTCTGGGACTTTCTATCCTCCCTATAACCGAGTTACTGCCCTTATTTTACAGAGCGACCTATCTCGTTTCCTGTGTCATCGGGGTATCTGTTGTTTCGACCACCTGTGGTTGAATCATCTATGTGGGATTCATTTATTCATTTATCTGGATTCCACGGGACGTCAGAAGACCTCGTGGCCGCCCACCAAGGAGGTGGTTCAGATTTCTTCGTCAAATCCCTGAATGAACGATTTGAGGCTCTTTCTGTCCCTGGAGCGAGCAGGTATCATCGGGCTACACTAGCTCGCGACAGGGACAAATGGAGACGTTACTGGCGCCCGCTAGAGGAAATCGAAGATCAACGGGACTACAAGTGGTACAAGTGATTCGTTTATCATCAATATCACTCGTCCACGGTCTACCTTCTCCGTGTATCACTTACCACCTGTATTTCCTCAGTCATGGACTTACCCAATATCCACCCAGACCCACCGACGTTTTCATGCATGCGTCTATCTGTTCATCAATTCACCCACTCCTCTGTCCTCTGAACATAATCTAATCAGGTCATACATTCCCATACTAGGCGACCATCTTTAATTTTGTTACACCCACCCACCCACCCACCCACCCACCCATCCATCCATAATCCATACATCCATTCACCCACCAACCTACCCATCCATTCATCCATCCATCCATTGATCCATCCATTCACCCACCCACCTACCCATCCATTCATCCATCCATCCATTGATCCATCCATCCACCAACACATCCATCCATCCATGCACCTGTCCATCCATTCATCCATTCATCCATTTATCCGTCCATTCACCCACCCACCCATTCATCAACCCACCCATCCATCCACCCTTATCCACCCATCCATCCATCCGTCCATCCATCCACCCACCCATCCATCCATCCATCCATCCATCCACCCATCCATCCATCCATCCATCCATCCATCCACCTATGCACCAACCCACCCACCCATCCATCCGCCCACCCATCCATCCATGCATCCATCCATACATCCATTCATAATCCATACATCCATTCACCCACCCACCTACCCACCTACCCATCCATCCATCCATGCATCCATCTATCCATCCACCTATGCACCAATCCATCCATCCATCCATCCATCCATCCATCCATCCATCCATCCATCCATCCATCCATCCATCCATCCATCCATCCATGCACCTATCCATCAACCGACCGCACCCATCCATCCATCCATCCCATTGCACTGGTTCAGAAGGATGGTGATTTCTTTCCTGAGGGTTATTTTGGGTGATCGCAGACATAGAGAAGACGCCAAGGGTACCTAGACTGAAAGGCCAAGAGTGATGTTTGATGTCCTGCCCCCAAGAGGGCAGCCGGGCACAGCCAGGAATGACATTACGCAACATGGTCACCAGGACCCAAATGTCCCTGTGCCCAGCTCGAGACACCCAACCCTCCCCTCTCCCCCAACACACACACACACACACACACACACACACACACACAGCTTATACATGCTGCCTTCTTCTTTGGTTCCCACGTATGTTTCCAGACGCACATCCGTGCACCCGGCATGCTTATCCACGTCTAGAATTCTTCTCCGTGCCTTGAACCCTGCGGTTGGTCTGCAGAGTGTAAGTCAGGGCAAGACCGGGGTGAGATGAGGTAGGCGGGAGAGGAATGTAGACTCTGGGCCAACGAAGGAAGGAGTTCTGCTCCCCCTTGCTCCAAGTCTGCGGGGAGAACTGACGAGAAGGTATTGAGGCGGGCGGGGGCGGGGGGACGGGAATTGAAGCGTGTGTGGAATGCTGGCCGGCGCCGGCCCCGGTGCAGGGAACCCAGGGCGTGGCCAGACGTGAGAGGAATTGGGAGCAGGATCCACCCCAGAGCAGCGTGCTTCAGTTAGAGGAGGGGAAGGTGGCTGTGGTGGAGATAAGCAGCAGAGATAACTGGCGTGGGGGGTGTCTGGGCACATCCCCGTGAGGGAGTCGGGCGGGCAGCAGTGCCAGGCGCCCTGTCTGTCGGGTTCCATTTCTCTCATGCTGTGCCGCACAGGGCAGTCGGCAGCTCTTGCGTGTGGTGTCTGCCACGGGGAACTGGGGAGGACAGTGGTGTTCTTCCAGGGGACGGGACACTTACCAGGGCTGACAGCTGTGCACACAGACAGACGCACACAGGCGCGCACACACATGCACATACAGACACACAAACACACATACACAGACACACACACAGACAGACATGCACACACATGCACACATATGCACAGACATGCACACACATGCACACATACGCACACAGACATACATGCAGACACACACATGCACATACAGACACACAAACACATGCACACACAAGCACGCAGACACACACACAGACAGATATACACACACAGACATGCACACACAGACACATGCTTACACATGCACACACAGACACACAGGCACACACAGACACACAGGCACACACAGGCACATGCACACACTGCACACACACAGACAGACATGCACTACACACAGACACACATATGCACATGCTCACAGATGCACACACAGACATACATCACACCCATGCACACAAACTCATGCACACAGAGACACATGCACACACATGGACACGTGCACACAGACACTCGCACGCACACACGCATGCACACACACGTGCACATGTGCACACACACAGACACACAGGCACATGCACACACTGCACACACATGCACACAGATGTACACAGACAGACATGCACACACAGACACATGTTTCCACATGCACACAGAGACAGACATGCACACACAGACACACAGGCACACACAGGCACATGCACACACTGCACACACACGCACACAGACATACACAGGCAGACATGCACACACAGACACAGACATGCACTATACACAGACACACATATGCACATGCTCACAGATGCACACACAGACATACATCACACCCACGCACACAAACTCATGCACACACAGACACACGCACACACATGGACACGTGCACACAGACACTCGCATGCACACACATGCACACACATGCACAGACACAGACACACATGCACATACAGACAGACAGGCACACACAGACACACAGACACATACCACAGAGACACACACACACACACACGTATCCATTCGTCCTAGCCCTGAGATGGACGACGTCCAGGAGGGCTCGGGGGCGACGAAGCAGCGGGCATTCCTGAGCCATGATCCGCCCATCCAGAGAGGGCAGGCGGCCGGCTGGACCTTGCTTTGAGCACGTGGGTGGACGGTGCCGCCGGCGGAGATGGGGGAGGTGGGGAGATTGTCCCTCTCAGTGCTCATGACGTGCTGAAGACCCCCGGGGAGAGAAGGAGCCCCACGTCTGGCTCCTTCCGGACGCACTGGCCAACACCCCACTGCTGGACGGGCAGAGGAGAGCTCAAAGGCAAAGACGAGTCGGCAGGGCGGAAAAGGAAGTGGCCGCGAGTCGGAGAATGGGTTGGGTCGAGACTCCATCGGTCAGCCGCTGCTTGAAGACTTGGCTCGGTGGAGCACGTTGGAGGCGTCCCGCCACTCTGTGCCGACATGTTCTCCTGCTCCTGCTGGTCACTCACATTCCTCTCTCTTCTGACTGGACACCCAGCCTCTTGGAGGAGGACAGACAACGGTTCCACTGGCCAATGGGGAGAAGGTGGAGTGCAGGACGTCACTGCCACGGAGGAGTGTTGCTGCCTCCACTGCTGGCCGTGGGGTTCACTGGTGGCCGGTAGTG
>NW_026570968.1:30359-50359 GCF_027595985.1 Sorex araneus
GAGAGAGAGAGGGAGAGAGAGGGAGAGAGAGAGGGAGAGAGGGAGAGAGAGAGGGAGAGAGAGAGGAGAGAGAGGGAGAGAGAGAGAGAGAGGAAGGGAAGGTGCCTGCCACAGAGGCAGGGGTGAACGGGTTCTCGTGGAGGGGTGGGTGCTCGATCCTTGTATGACTGAAAACGCAAGCATGAAAGTTTGTAAGTCTGTAACTGTACCTCACGGTGACTCATTAAAATATATTTTTTTTTTAAAAAAAAGAAAGGTGGGGCAGAGAGTCGCATGCTTGTGTTTCGGTCTCGCGCCCATGGCAAGGGAGTGGCACAAAGTCAACCCCACCAAGAGCTCATCTGGTTTTTTTTTTTTTTTTGCTTTTTGGGTCACACCCAGCAATGCACAGGGGTTACTCCTGGTTCTACACTCAGGAATTACCCCTGGCGGTGCTCAGGGGACCCTATGGGATGCTGGGATTCGAACCCGGGTTAGCCTGGGTTGGCCGCGTGCAAGGCAAGCGCCCTACCCGCTGTGCTATTGCTCCAGCCCCTCAAGAGCTCATCTGCATAGCTGAACTTGGGCGGTGGGGGGGGTGTAGGTGGGGGGGAGGGTCGTTGGTGGTCCTTGAGCGGTGATGGGTGTGGCGTTGGGATTAGGGACCTGGAAATTGTCACTGACAGGAGTGTAGGTCACAGAGCCTCAGTCGATGAATTTGTTTTTAAAGCAGAGGGCTGGCAAAAGGAGAAAGAGGGAGAGACAGAGAGAGAAAGAGAAGAGAGAAATGAGAAAGAGAAAGAGATAGAGAGACAGAGAGAAAGAATAGAGAAATGATAGAGAGAAAAAGAGATCAAGAGAAAAAAGAGAGACAGAGAAGAGAGAAGTGGGAAAGATAAAGAAAGGGATAGAGAGAAAGAGAGACAGAGAGGGAGGAAGAAGAGAGAAATGAGAGAGAAGAAAGAAAAGAAGAGAGAAATATAAAGGGAAAAAGAGACAGGGGAAGAAGAGATAAATGAGAGATAAGAAAGAAAGAAAAGAAGAGAGAAATGATAAAGGGGAAAAGATAGAGAAAAAGAGAGACAGAGAAAGAAGAGAGAAATGGGAAAGAGAGAAAAGGATAGAAAGAAAGACAGAGAGAGGAAGAAGAGAGAAATGAGAGAAGAAAGAGAAAGAAGACAGAAATGATAGAGAAAAGATAGAGAAAAAGAGACAGAGAAAGAAGAGAGAAATGGGAAAGATAGACAAAGGGATAGAGAGAGAAAGACAGAGAGAGGAAAAAGAGAGAAATGAGAGAGAAGAAAGATAGAGAAAGAAAAGATAAACGATACAGAGAAAAAGATAGAGAAAAAGAGAGAGAAGAGAGAAATGGGAAAGATAGAGAAAAGAATAGAAAGACAGAGAGAGGAAGAAGAGAGAAATGAGAGATAGAAGAAAGAAAGAGAAAGAAGACAGAAATGATATAGAGAAAAAGATAGAAAAAAGAGACAGAGACAGAGAAAGAAGAGAGAACTGAGAAAGATAGAGAAAGGGATAGAGAGAAAGAGAGACTGAGAGAGAGGAAGAAGAGAGAAATTAGAGAGAGATAGAAGAAAGAGAGAGAAAGAAGAGAGAAATGATAACGAGAGAGAAAGATAGAGAAAAGACAGAGAGAGAAAGAGAGAAATGAGAAAGAGAAATAAGAGAGAGAGAAAAGAGAAATGAGAAAGAGAACAAGAGAGAGAGACAGAGAGAAAGAAGAGAGAAAAGAAAGAGAGAAAGACACAGACAGAGAGGAAAGAAGAGAGAGAAATGAAAGAGAAAGAAAGAGAGAGAGAAAGGAAATGTATCCTTCACAGATGCCGGTGGAATGGGATGAAAACTGGGGACACTGGTGGTGGGAAATGTTTACTGGTGGAGGGGCGGGTGTTGGAACGTTATATGACTGACACCCAACCGTGAACAACTTTGTAACTGCATTTCACTGTGACTCAATTAAAAAAAAAATTAAAAAGCAGGGGTGCTGGGGCATAAGCCACAGGATCACCCTCGATCCCAGCGTTAGGAGAGGAGGGCAGAGAAGGAAAGAAATCCTGGAAAAAAAAAAAAACGGGAAGTTCTAGGTGAATAGACGTCAGTGCTTCCGTTGTAGCCAGTAGTAGGGGTGAGGGGTGGAGCTGTCGACCAATCACAGACTCAACGAGGCGGAGAGCCAGCACCCGGTGGAACTTCGAGGGGAGATGGGGCAGGGGGCGGGGGTGGAGAGAAAGTCTGGGAACACTGGTGCCGGGTGGAGGGATGGGTGTCTAAGTATTGAAATGTGAGACACTGCAAAGTCAACATCAACAACTTTGTAAATCACAGTTCTTTTTGAAAAAGAAAAAAGTTTGGAAATCCGTCGGGCTGGTGCTGACGGGTTTTATAGGCACGAAAAACATGATTAACAGCCTTGTAAACCGCAGAATCTCCGGGACATTTACAAAAATAGCATGTGAGGAAGTGCCTACTTCTATTAAAAATATATATATATATTGTTTGGCTAAATATAATATAAAATATATTTTTTTCTGTGCCCTTTGACTTTCACAGACTTGGCACTTCTCAAAAGGCACCAGCCCCGTGGTGGACGGTTCCTGCTTGGAGAATCGTTCTCCGTGGAGGAAGTCGGGCAGGATTGTGCCCCTGGTAATGACCTGGTGGGTCACGGGGGTGGGGGTGGGGTCATAGAAGGCATAGAAGTTTCTCCCCTGCTTTTGTAAACGACCCCAAGCACAGACCTGAACTTGGTCCTTCCAGGAGGACCTTCTCTGGCACGGTCCCTCTGCCCGCCTTCTGGGACTTTCTATCCTCCCTATAACCGAGTTACTGCCCCCACTTTACAGAGCGACCTATCTCGTTTCCTGTGTCATCGGGGTATCTGTTGTTTCGACCCCCTGTCGTTGAATCATCTATGTGGGATTCATTTATTCATTTATCTGGATTCCACGGGACGTCAGAAGACCTCGTGGCCGCCCACCAAGGAGGTGGTTCAGATTTCTTCGTCAAATCCCTGAATGAACGATTTGAGGCTCTTTCTGTCCCTGGAGCGAGCAGGTATCATTGGGCTACACTAGCTCGCGACGGGGACAAATGGAGACGTTACTGGCGCCCGCTAGAGGAAATCGAAGATCAACGGGACGACAAGTGGTACAAGTGATTCGTTTATCATCAATATCACTCGCCCACGGTCCACCTTCTCAGTATATCATTTACCGCCTGTATTTCCTCAGTCATGGACTTACCCAATATCCACCCAGACCCACGGACGTTTTCATGCATGCGTCTATCTGTTCATCAATTCACCCACTCCTCTGTCCTCTGAACATAATCTAATCAGGTCATACATTCCCATACTAGCCAACCATCCTTAATTTTGTTACACCCACCCACCCACCCACCCACCCATCTCTCCATCGATCTGAACATCCCTTCACCTATTCAGCCCGTTCTCTATCCATCCATCCACCCAACAATCTATTCCTCCATCCACCGCTCCATCCATCTAGACTCCCATCCGATATCCATCATGCATGAACCCATTCACCATCTCTCTCTATGTCTATCCACCCACTCACCCATTAATCAACTTGTCTGTGCATCCATCTATAATCTCTCCATCAATCTGTCCATCTATCCATGCACACATCCTCCCGTTCATTTATCTGCCCATCCACCCATCTATTAGCCCTTCTGCCTAGCCATCTAGCCATCCACCTATCATACATTCATACATCCACATCTGCCTACTCATTCATCTATATATAAGTTCATACATACACATCTATCCATCCATGCATCTATACATGTGTTCATACATTCACCACCTGTCCATCCATTTATACATACATTCATATACCCACCTTATGTCATCCATCCACTCACCCATTCATCCATCTATCCACCCACCCACACATCCATCCATCCACCCACCAGTCCATCTATTCATCCATCCATCTACCCATCCACCCACCAGTCCATCTATTCATCCATCTATCTATCCATTCACCCACCTATCCATCCATCCATCCATCCATCCATCCACCCATCCACCCACCCATCCATCTATTCATCCATCTATCCATCCATTCACCCACCCATCCATCCAACCATCCATCCATCCATCCATAATCCATACATCCATTCACCCACCCACCTACCCATCCATTCATCCATCCATCCATTGATCCATCCATCCACCAACACATCCATCCATCCATGCACCTGTCCATTCATTCATCCATTCATCCATTTGTCCATCCATTCACCCACCCACCCATTCATCAACCCACCCATCCATCCACCCGTATCCACCCATCTATCCATCCATACATCCATCCACCCATCCATCCATCCATCCATCCATCCACCTATGCACCAACCCACCCACCCATCCATCCGCCCACCCATCCATCCATGCATCCATCCATACATCCATTCATAATCCATACATCCATTCACCCACCCACCTACCCACCTACCCATCCATCCATCCATGCATCCATCTATCCATCCACCTGTGCACCAATCCACCCACCCATCCATCCATCCATCCATCCATCCATCCATCCATCCATCCATCCATCCATCCATCCACCTATCCATCAACCGACCGCACCCATCCATCCATCCATCCCATTGCACTGGTTCAGAAGGATGGTGATTTCTTTCCTGAGGGTTATTTTGGGTGATCGCAGACATAGAGAAGACGCCAAGGGTACCTAGACTGAAAGGCCAAGAGTGATGTTTGATGTCCTGCCCCCAAGAGGGCAGCCGGGCACAGCCAGGAATGACATTACGCAACATGGTCACCAGGACCCAAATGTCCCTGTGCCCAGCTCGAGACACCCAACCCTCCCCTCTCCCCCAACACACACACACACACACACACACACACACACAGCTTATACATGCTCCCTTCTTCTTTGGTTCCCACGTATGTTTCCAGACGCACATCCGTGCACCCGGCATGCTTATCCACGTCTAGAATTCTTCTCCGTGCCTTGAACCCTGCGGTTGGTCTGCAGAGTGTAAGTCAGGGCAAGACCGGGGTGAGATGAGGTAGGCAGGAGAGGAATGTAGAGTCTGGGCCAACGAAGGAAGGAGTTCTGCTCCCCCTTGCTCCAAGTCTGCGGGGAGAACTGAGGAGAAGGTATTGAGGCGGGCGGGGGCAGGGGGACGGGAATTGAAGCGTGTGTGGAATGCTGGCCGGCGCCGGCCCCGGTGCAGGGAACCCAGGGCGTGGCCAGAAGTGAGAGGAATTGGGAGCAGGATCCACCCCAGAGCAGCGTGCTTCAGTCAGAGGAGGGGAAGGCGGCTGTGGTGGAGATAAGCAGCAGAGATAACTGGCGTGGGGGGTGTCTGGGCACATCCCCGTGAGGGAGTCGGGCGGGCAGCAGTGCCAGGCGCCCTGTCTGTCGGGTTCCGTCTCTCTCTCGAGTCATGCCGTGCCGCGCAGGACAGTCGGCAGCTCCTGCGTGTGGTGTCTGCCACGGGGAACAGGGGGGGACAGTGGTGTTCTTCCAGGGGACGGGACACTTACCAGGGCTGACAGCTGTGCACACAGACAGACGCACACAGGCACGCACACACGCACATACAGACACACAAACACACATACACACACAAGCACGCAGACACACACACAGACAGATATACACACGCACACACATGCACACATATGCACACAGGCATACATGCAGACACACACACATGCACATACAGGCACACAAACACATGCACACACAAGCACGCAGACACACACACAGACAGATATACACACACAGACATGCACACACAGACACATGCTTACACATGCACACACAGACACACAGGCACACACAGACACACAGGCACACACAGGCACATGCACACACTGCACACACACAGACAGACATGCACACACAGACAGACATGCACTACACACAGACACACATATGCACATGCTCACAGATGCACACACAGATATACATCACACCCACACACACAAACTCATGCGCACACAGACACACGCACACACATGGACATGTGCACACAGACACTCGCACGCACACACGCATGCACACACACGTACACACGTGCACACACACAGACACACAGGCACATGCACACATTGCACACACGCGCACACAGACGTACACAGACAGACATGCACACACAGACACAGACATGCACTACACACAGACACACATATGCACATGCTCACAGATGCACACAGACATACATCACACCCACGCACACAAACTCATGCACACACGGACACACGCACACACATGGACACGTGCACACAGACACTCGCATGCACACACATGCACACACATGCACAGACACAGACACACATGCACATACAGACAGACAGGCACACACAGACACACAGACACATACCACAGAGACACACACACACACACACACACGTGTCCATTCGTCCTAGCCCTGAGATGGACGACGTCCAGGAGGGCTCGGGGGCGACGAAGCAGCGGGCATTCCTGAGCCATGATCCGCCCATCCAGAGTCCATCCACCTGTATCCATCTGTGGGCAGGCGGCCGGCTGGACCTTGCATTGAGCACGTGGGTGGACGGTGCCGCCGGCGGAGATGGGGGAGGTGGGGAGATCGTCCCTCTCAGTGCTCATGACGTGCTGAAGACCCCCGGGGAGAGAAGGAGCCCCACGTCTGGCTCCTTCCGGACGCACTGGCCAACACCCCACTGCTGGACGGGCAGAGGAGAGCTCAAAGGCAAAGACGAGTCGGCAGGGCGGAAAGGGAAGTGGCCGCGAGTCGGAGAATGGGTTGGGTCGAGACTCCATCGGTCAGCCGCTGCTTGAAGACTTGGCTCGGTGGAGCACGTTGGAGGCGTCCCGCCACTCTGTGCCGACATGTTCTCCTGCTCCTGCTGGTCACTCACATTCCTCTCTCTTCTGAGTGGACACCCAGCCTCTTGGAGGAGGACAGACAACGGTTCCACTGGCCAATGGGGAGAAGGTGGAGTGCAGGACGTCACGGCCACGGAGGAGTGTTGCTGCCTCCACTGCTGGCCGTAGGGTTCGCTGGTGGCCGGTAGTTGTGGGCGTGGGGTGGTTTCAGCGCAACAACTTGTCCTGGGGAATCCGCTTTTGCTGGGCTGCTTCTTTGAGAAGGTGGGGAGACAGGGTGAAAGAGGAGAGAGGGAAGAGAGAGAGGGGGGAGAGGAGAGAGAAGAGAGGGAGAGGGGAGGAGATGGCAATAAAGGGAGAGAGGGAGAGAGAGGAAGAGAGAAACGGATGGAGAGGAGAGAGAGAAGAGAGAGAAGGAAAGACGGAGATAAAGGGAAAGAGAGAGGGAGAGAGAAGAAGAGAGAGGGAGGGAGGGAGATGAAGAAACAGGGAAAGAGAAGAGAGGGGAAGAAGAGAGGGGAATAAAGGGAGAGAAGGAGAGAGAAGAAAGGAGGGAGGGAGAGAAAGGGAGAGGAGAGAACAAGAGAGAGAAGAGAAAGGAGAGAGATATGAAGTGAGAGAAGGAGAAAGAAGGAGGTAGGCAGAGGTAGAGATGGAGAGAGAGGGAGAGAGGAGAGGAGGAAGAGAGAGGGGGAGAGGAGAGAGAAGAGAGGGAGAGGGAAGGAGATGGCGATAAAGGGAGAGAGGGAGAGAGAGGAAGAGAGAAAGGGATGGAGAGGAGAGAAAGAAGAGAGAGAAGAAAAGAGGGAGATAAAGGGAAAGAGAGGGAGAGAGAAGAAGAGAGAGGGAGGGAGGGAGATGGAGAAACAGGGAGAGAGAAGAGAGGGGGAGAAGAAGAGAGGGGAATAAAGGGAGAGAAGGAGAGAGAAGAAAGGAGGGAGGGAGAGAAAGGGAGAGGAGCGAACAAGAGAGAGAGAAAGAAGAGAGAGATATGAAGTGAGAGAAGGAGAAAGAAGGAGGGAGGCAGAGGTACAGATGGAGAGAGAGGGAGAGAGGAGAGAAGGAAGAGAGAGGGGGAGAGGAGAGAGAAGAGAGGGAGAGGGGAGGAGATGGCGATAAAGGGAGAGAGGGAGAGAGAGGAAGAGAGAAAGGGATGGAGAGGAGAGAGAGAAGAGAGAGAAGGAAAGAGGGAGATAAAGGGAAAGAGAGAGGGAGAGAGAAGAAGAGAGAGGGAGGGAGGGAGATGGAGAAACAGGGAGAGAGAAGAGAGGGGGAGAAGAAGAGAGGGGAATAAAGGGAGAGAAGGAGAGAGAAGAAAGGAGGGAGGGAGAGAAAGGGAGAGGAGAGAACAAGAGAGAGAAGAGAAAGAAGAGAGATATGAAGTGAGAGAAGGAGAAAGAAGGAGGGAGGCAGAGGTAGAGATGGAGAGAGAGGAGAGAAGGAAGAGAGAGGGAGAGGGAGAGAGATTTATGGAGAGAGATAAAGAGAGAAAGGAGAAAGAGAAGGAAAGAGAGGGTCCGAGGGAGAGAGAAGGAGAGAATGAGAGAGAGGAAGAGAGAGGGAGAGAAAGGGAGAGAGAGAGGGAGAGACATCAAGGGGAGGAATCAAGGCAGAGAATTCCCAACCCCAGACACCAGACGAACGAAAAAGAAATGAAGGAAAATAGAGATTTCTCAGAGGCTGTGCTTCACGGAGATCTCTTCGGAGGACAAATCAAACCGAAATGGAGGTGGGGAGGGGAGGGGTGGGGAATAAATTAGAAACGAGTAGAAAAATGTGGTTCCAACTAGTTCTTGAAATCAAGAGGCCCCGGTTTTTACAACTCAGTAAATCAGATGCCCGAGGCATAAATTTTCTTTTTTTTTTTTTACTTGCTGGCTCGCTCAATTTTACTTGGAACTCTTGCTTTTTGGCAAAGGCACCGAGGTTCTCCAAGGAGGAAAGAGACAGAGGAGTCAGGGCGTCCATGGGAAGAATCTCGCCGACAGCTGGGCGGGGGGAATTAATGTCATTAGTACTTACTTCCTAATCCCTCGTGC
The DNA here is from genome assembly GCF_027595985.1 of Sorex araneus. Lineage (NCBI taxonomy): Eukaryota > Metazoa > Chordata > Mammalia > Eulipotyphla > Soricidae > Sorex > Sorex araneus. The sequence continues at coordinate 39,265 of NW_026570968.1, forward strand.
CCGCGGAGCTGTGTGCCCTCCAGGCTGGAGAATGGAGAAATCCATTCCTCTGGATTTCTCTTGACTTGATCTTCATTTATTTTCGTTTCTTGGTTTTGGGGACGACAGCTGGCTGTGCTCAGAACTTACTCCTGGCTCTGTGCTCACGGATCATTCCTTCATTCCCAGGGATGCTCAGGGGGTGCCTGGAGATCAAACCCGGGTCTGCCCTGGGCAAGGCCAGCGTCCTCCCCACTGTGCTATCCCTTTAGCCGACTCTGTTTTTTTAACCGGCCCAAGGGCAACGCATCACCGCCCAACGGTCTCACTGGCGATGGAATTTTGGAGCCCACATTTTGGAGACCAAACAGTGGGTCTCCGAATGCGTGGAACGGTGGCCCCTGAAATCATAACCCACCTTAACGCACGAGGAAGAATGCAATTCTGTCTCCTTTAGACAGTGAAACGAGGCTCCTTTCTTGTTTTGCTTTCATTCTGTTTTTGCCGTTAGTTTTCGTAGGAATGTCTCATTCTGGCTCAGCCTTTATGGAAAGCAATACGGAGACGTCTCCAGAAAAATAAAATTAGAATTCTTTTTTTTTTTTGCCTTTTGGATCATACCCAGCAGTGCACAGGGGTTACTCCTGGCTCTGCACTCAGGAATCACCGTTGGCGCTGCCCAGGGGACCCTATGGGATACTGGGAATCGAATCCGGCTCAGCCACGTATAAGGCAAATGCCCTCCCCGCTGTGCTATCGCTCCAGCCCCAGAATTAGAATTCTTAGGCGACTCAGCGATATCTGTTCTTGACACGTATGCCCCAGATAATTAATTCAAAGGTCTCCATGCACATGGGTACTCATGGCTACATTCTGTGCAATAGCCAAGACCTGGGAACAATCCGAATGCCCAACCGTCGCAAACAGATCCAGAAGAAGGGGCCTCTAGACAAAATGGAATACTACACAGCCCTGATAAAGAACAGAAGCATGGGATTTCCTGGAACACGCGGACTGAAGTCAGAAAGTGACAGATGTGCAATGACCTCTCGTTGGTGGGATTTACAGATACAGAGCAAGAGAGCAACCAAGGACCGAAGTCAACACAACAACACAAGCAACTGCGTTGTGCATATGTCAATTTAAGGGAGGGGGATTAGGGTTCTTGGGGGAGTTCCGTGGGCCCACTGGGGAAGGGTGTCGGGCTGGAATTGTGTGCGTTAGAGTCATGCACATCACAGAACCTCAGCTCGAGTCAAACGCAATAGAAATCACAGATAAATGACAAAGGCGCTTGGCTCAGGACCCTCTGGTGATCGAATGGGTTTCCTGTTCTACTCCCCCTGAGCCCTTCTCCCATTTAAAGTGCTCCCTTTCCTGGGAATGCCGTGCTACAGAGACAGGGTGGGGTGCTGGGGGGTGGAGAGAGGGATACTGGGATCATTGGTGGAGGGATGGGTCAAAGATCACCGTGAGTGAACTGCAAACACGAAATTCATAAGTTTGTGACTGTCCATCACAGTGATTCTCTAATAAAAAATTAAAAAAAAAACAAAGTGCTCCCTGTCCTTACTACATTGCAAGGCTAAGAAACGGAGACTCAGTTTCCCTTCACTCGCTGAGTCAACTGGCGTTCCCCGCTGAGCTACCACATCCTCACGCTGGGTCTTCCGTCTCTCACGGTGTCCCCGCTCCTTACGGCTGCTCCGGGTTTTACGGTGAAGAATGAGTCATGGTGTAACGGCTCCAGGACAGCGTGACGTCCAGGGTGCTCTGCCCACTGGTCGTGCCATCGCCCTGCGGTTGGGTTTATAAATAGAGGCCTGGAACATCGCTCAGGGCAGGGTGCCAAGGCGTCTGGGCACACGTACAGTGATGGGCTTTCAGGATTCCACGCGGGCTGTTTCGTTGTACGAAAGCAACACCAGCCATTAGAACGTAGGGCTGGTGTGAGTCCGTCAGGCACGGCTCTTCCTGGCATGTGACAACCGGGGTGCAATCCCCAGCACCCCATATGGTCCCCCAAGCCCATCATAAGCCCTGAGCACCACCCCCACACAAAAACGCTATCATGCCTCCTAAGAGGTGCAAAATAAATCACTGTCACTGTCATCCCGTTGCTCATCGATTTGTTCGAGCGGGCACCAGTCACGTCTCTCATTGAGAGACTTATTGTGACTGTTTTTTGGCATATCCAATACACACGGGGAGCTTGCCAGGCTCTGCCGTGCCGGCTCAATACTCTCGGTAGCTTGCCGGGCTCTCTGAGAGGGGCGGAGGAATCGAACTCGGGTCGGCCACGTGAAAGGAGAAAGCCCAACCGCTGTGCTATCGCTCCAGCCCATAAATACACTTTCTCACTCCAGCCAAATAAATACAGTTTAAAAATAATAAGTTTAAAAATCATGCGGGTATCACAGCAGTGCCTCGTGACAGTTTGGGGGCCCCTCCCAGTGACCATCTTGCAGGCAGGGCTGGAAATTCAGCACTGGGGGACCCAAGGGTGCAACGATGCTCAGAGACTAGCATGCCTGGGGCTGCCAGCCCGCAGAGCAAAGGTCAGGGGCTGTCCAGAGCTGCACCCAGGATTCAAATGAGGCCACATGGTTGTGGAGGCCAAAGGTGAGCGACCTAGCCACTCCACTAGCTCCCGGCCCAGCCGAAACCCACTTTTGGGAGAAGTCCAAATAGTCACTTCCGAGTAAAAGTCACACAGTCACCCAACAGGTAAGCGCGGTCACCACGTTATTGGCAAAAAGTCGACTTTTACATCTGGAGCCTCATTGGAGGCTCTTTCAGGGTCAGGGGAATGAGACCCATCATTGTTACGAGTTTCAGTGTATGGATACGCCCCGGGGAGTCTGCGGCACCATTGGGAAGGACGAGTAAAGAGAGGCTTTTACTCAATTACGAGCTTTTTAAGAAAACATCTATACTCTTTTCCAAAAATGTTGGGCCAGTTGACATGCCCACCAGTAGTGAACGAGGATCCCTTCTTCCCCGCGTTCAAACCAACACTGGTTGTGTTTGGTCTTTGTGATGTGTACCCGTTCCACGGCATTGGAGGTGACGGCTCTTTGTTTTAATTTACATTTTCCTGATCATAAATGATAGAGAGCATTTTTTTATGATTAAAAAAGAGAGAGAGAGAGGTTTCTAAAATCTCAGAGCTAGGACGAATAGAGACGTGACTGAGACCACTGGAGAAATTCGACGATCGATGGGATGATGATGATGATGATGATGGTGATGATGATGATGATGATGATGGTGATGATGATGGTGATGATGATGGTGATGATGATGATGATGGTGATGATGATGGTGATGATGGTGATGATGGTGATGATGGTGATGATGGTGATGATGATGGATGATGATGATGGATGATGATGATGATGATGATGATGATGATGATGGTGGTGGTGATGATGATGATGATGATGATGGTGATGATTACATCTGGAAAATTCTAGGGCTGCGCGGATAGAGCTCACTCTCTGGATATATACCTTGTACGCTTGGGGCTTTGAGTTCAATTTCTGGCATACCACACACACACACACACATACACATATACATACATACATACATACGGACACACACACAAGCACGGACACACACACACACCTTTTAGGGCCAGACAGAAGCTCAAAGTTCTAGAGTACATGCCTTTCACTCTACCCTCTATGCCTCACGCCCCCCAAAGCACCGCTGACTGTGCTCCCCCCGGTACTTCCCTACCCCCCCACTACTAAACCAAAGTTCTCTCTGGAATAACATACAACTAACGCTTCAAGACTTTCATAGCTGAAGCCGGAGAAGTCTTGTTTAGGTCAGCTTGGGGGCCACCCTCCTATATGCCCAGGAACTTCTCCTGGGTCCGTGTTTGGGGGTCGCTTTGGCAGTGCTCAAAGGCCCACACACAGCGCCTGGGGTCAAACCTGAACTTCCTGCATGTGAACCAATGGTCAGCTCTCTTGCACTAAAAAAAAAAAAAAAGCAAAAATGTTTTTGGGCCACCCCAGGTGGGTGCTTCTGGCTTACTCCTGGAGATGTGCCCAGGGATCAATCCTGGGGGTTGAGGGGACCATATGTGGTTCCAGGGATAACCCCGTGTCGGCTGTACGCAAAGCGAGAAGTGTCGTATCCTCTGTTCCGTCCATCACTCCAGCCCGGAGACCCCAGAAATATGATGATAATATTATTTCCTTCTTTTTTTTTTTTGCTTTTTGGGTCACACCCAGCGATGCACAGGAGTTACCCTTGGCTCGTGCACTCAGGAATTACTCCCGATGGTGCTGGGGGGACCCTATGGGATGCTGAGAATGAACCCGGGTGGACCATGTGCAAAGCAAATGCCTTCCCCACGGTGCTACCGCTACAGCCCCAATAATCTTATTCCTGAGCCCTGTTTTTTAATAGTTTCGGTGCCCTTGTATGTGTGTGTCTCAGATGCTACGTCTTAAGCGCGCTGTATCTGGGAGTTGATCTCCACAGACCTAAACTGTTTTCCATCCTTCTTTAGTAAGCCCCGTGGCACGCACGGCAGCCGGCAGAATAACCAGGCCTTCTCTGCCCAAGTTCTCACTGGACAACACGTCCAAAACAGAAATGCGAACAAGGCTGTTTCAGATCAAGTCAAGAGAAGGGACAGAGCGCCAGGGAGAGCCGCGCGCGGAAAGGCCTTGCGCGTTGGAAGGGGTGGGACACGCATCCAACGGGAGGAGAGAGCGCGGCGCGCGCACGTGCTACTAACCCCAGGTTGATCCTCTCCACGTGCGGCGAGATGCCGGCGGGCACCGAGGCCAGGGAGCGGAAGGTGCAGTGGACCTCGCTGGGCACGTAGCAGGAGCAGGGGTGGGGACACCCTCCCGCGGAGGGCGCCGCCCCGCACAGCAGGATCAGCACCGCGGACAGGGACCGCCAGGGCGCGCGCGGGGGCATCTTGTCCAGCGGAGGGTCAGCGCCTGATACAGGAAGCACAGAAAGAGAAGCGTTTAGGGCCCCATCTGGGCTCTCCGCCCACCCCCCCCCCCCGCGTCCCGGCCTCTGGGGAGCTCCCCTCCCCGCCCACAACGTCCAGGCTTTCGCTGGAGTGGTGCGAATCGCTTGGGCCATAAAACGTGCGTAATGCGAGCACGCGTGCGCCGAGGCGCACGCACATTCCGCACCCTCCCCCCGCCCCCCCACCGCCCCTTTTTATCATTTATTTTTGGTCCTAAATCAAGAGCATTGGCGTCAGTCCTGAGCTTGATGCCACTGCTTGGCGTTGTGACAAGGGGTGTTCAATAAACAAAGATAGAGGCAAAGAATTGACAAATGCACAGGGAGTGTGTAGAAGGATGGGTAGATGGTTGGATGCGTGGCTGACTGGATGGAGGGAGGGAAAAAGGGAGAGAGGGAGGGCTGGAGCGGGGAGAGAAGAATGAGGTACCGGTGGACAAAGGGCTGATGATGGAAAGGAGGAAATTGTAGAGAGGAATGCGTGGATGGATGAATGGATGGACGGGTGGGTGGATGGATGGATGGATGAATGAATGGATGGACGGGTGGGTGGATGGATGGATGGGTGGGTGGATGGATGGATGATGGATGGATGGATGGATGGATGCATGGGTGGATGGATGGATGGACGGATGGAAGGATGGGTGGATGGGTGGATGGATGGATGGAAGGATGGGTGGATGGGTGGATGGATGGATGGATGGATGGGTGGATGGAAGGATGGGTGAATGGATGGATGGATGGATGGGTGGATGGGTGGATGGATGGATGGATGGATGCATGGGTAGATGGATGGATGGATGGATGGATAGATGGATGGATGGATGGGTGGATGGATGGATGGGTGGATGGATGGTTAGATGCATAGATGGATGCAGGTGTGAATAGATGAATGGATAGATGAATGCATTTGTGGTGTATGGATGACTGGATGTAACGATGGTGAATGGGTGATACTTGGATTAGGAATAAATGAAGGGAGGGTGGGAGGTTGTGCAGGATGATAGGAAGATTTATGCTGTATGACATGCACATGTGTGCTACATAACATGCACAGATACAGATGCATCAAATACACACATGCATTCATAAATACATGCACTGGTAGAAATGTAGGCAGGGAGAGGAAAATTTCTCTGAGGCTGAGTCCCTTTTTAGTGGCCCTTTGAACAATTCCTACCCAAAGTCCTACAGGGGGTGTTGCTGGGAGGAACTGGCCTTGTGAGGCAGAGCTTGGTGACTCTTCCCAATACTTATCTCCGGAAAGGCAGTGAGTTTGTTGGGGGGGGGGGTGGGTGCCGGGTGCTGGGGCTCGGGGAGGGCTGAGGGGGAAAGTCTCACTCGATCAGGAGAGTGAGACCAGAGATGGTTAGTTTGGGTCTTGGGAAACCGCAGGAGTATCCGAGGAGAATGTCTTGCCTGCAGAAGTTGGTCTGGGCGATGCCACCAAAGGGGGCCTCGGGCTGTGGGTATCATTCGAGGTCTCCAAGCGACCCCCCCTACCCCCACCAGAACAGTGATTATAACCCAGGGGCGATGGGCAAGGGGACTGGAGAGCTGGAGCCACAAGCGAAGTAAGCGCTTCCAGCAGTAACCAGCACTCCACGCCCCCGCGCGCAGCGCTCCAGCGGCAAACTCCTCCGCCCGGCCCGGCCCGTGAACTCGGGGGAAGGAGGAGGGGAAAAAAAGGAAAAAGAAAAAAAAAAAAGGCCTCGCATTCAGCCAGCTCGCGAGTCTCTTTCCAGCAAGGCTTGGAAAAGTGCTGACGGGGCAGACAGCTCCCAGCTCAGCGCGAATTTCCCCCACCCCTTCCAGCCCGTCTGCGTTTTTTATTTTTTTATTTTTCCCCTCCCACTTCTTCTGGCGCTGTTGCTCCATCTCCTGCCCGCGCTCCTGACCTGGGCTCTGGATCGCTTCCAAGGGGATCCCGACCCGGGCTGACCCTCGCCAGCACCGTGCCGCCTGCATGCGCCCCTCCGCCCCGGCAAACCTGAGCGCAAACACGAGCCCCCGCCCCCCATCTCCCCAGAACCCGGGTTGCAGGCAGGATGAACCCCGCAAAGGCGAGCCGGATGAACCCCGGAGTGTCAGCTGGGGAGAAAGTTCCGTCCTCCTGGACTCGCACCCTCGCGCCTCTCCCCGCGCCCCTTCCCACCACCCTCCCTCCACGATCAGAACGTGGAGCTGGGGCGCAGCCCGCGGCGCGTCCTTGGCGCCTTCCCAGCGGAGCGCGCGGGGAGTTGGTGGATTCGCTTTCCAAGAAGGAGGCTCGGGCGCCCGCCGACCCGGATTCCAGAACCCGCCTTCCCCTCCCCACACGTGGCGGATCCGGCTGCCTCTCTGGAGGGGCCTTGGGTCTCCCCGACCCAAGCTTCCCGGAGAAGCCGGGGAGCAGGGAAAGCCCGAGAAGTTTCGGCTGGGACAGTGGGTGCCACCTCCGGCGCGCGGGGCTCCCCTGGGGACCCTCCCTGGAAGCCGGGGAGGACGGGAGCGATGGGATGGATGGATGCCGGGGGCTTGGAGAGGGGAGACGGAGGGAACGCGCGAGTCCCGAGCTGCAGCCCTATTCGGACACCCCAACTTCTCCCTCTTCCCAGCGCGCCAGGGCGCAGCTGCACTCACGCGTGTTTGCGCTTGGAGAGGAAGCGGGGGGTGGGGGCTCCCCAAGTCTCCACACCCTTGGCAGACCCGGGACGCCCACCCCTTTGCAGCCCCCTCCCGGCGCCCTGAGCCCGGAGCCTACCTGCGTCTCCGGAGCCGAAACGGCGCCCGGGGGTGCGGGCGCGGGGCGCGTGCGGCGGGGCCCGGGGGCGCGCGGCAGCGCCAGGCGGGGGCCGGGAGAGAGGCGCCCTTTTATTCCACTGGAGTCCACGCCTCGGCCCACCCCCACCTCTGCCCCACCCCGGGGAGAGAGAGAGACGGGGCGCGGGCCCGCGCCAACGGGAGCCACGGGGGTGGGGGGGACCCCGGCCGTCGCGCCGCCGTGCGCTCAGCCCGCGTCTGGCCGCCCCAGGGCGCGGGGCTCCCTCGGGACAGGCCGCGCGGGGGGCCCTGGGGAAGCCCCCGGAGGTCGGCGGGGAAGGGGAGGGCGCGCAAGGGGGCGGGAGGACTTGGGCGCCGCGGGCGCGAGAGGGAGAGCGGAGGTGACCGTCCCGGCGCGGGCGGGAGCCCAGCGCGCCCCGCAGGCAGCCCGCGCGCGGCGGGCTCGGAGCCAGCAGAGTCGGCGGCACGCCCTCCCCCTCGCGCCGGGCCCCGCGCTCCGGAAGGCCCGGCCAGCGCGTCCCGTCCCGCTGCCGGGAGGAGCCGGGGCGCACGTCCCCAGCCCTGGGAGAAGCTGCTGGTATCCGCGCACCTTGGGAGAAGCTAGTGGGACTCATGCGCCTTGGGGTGGGACTCGTGCACCTCGGGGAAAGGCTGGTGATACGTGCACACCTCGGGTAAAAGCTGGTGGTACTCACACACCTTGGGTAGGAGCTGATGGTACTCACAGACCTTGGGTAGGAGCTGGTGGTACTCACACACCTTGGGTAGGAGCTGGAGGTACTCGCACACCTTGGGTAGGAGCTGGTGGTACTCACAGACCTTGGGTAGGAGCTGGTGGTACTCACACACCTTGGGTAGGAGCTGGAGGTACTCGCACACCTTGGGTAGGAGCTGGTGGTACTCACAGACCTTGGGTAGGAGCTGGTGGTACTCACACACCTTGGGTAGGAGCTGGAGGTACTCGCACACCTTGGGTAGGAGCTGGTGGTACTCACAGACCTTGGGTAGAACATGGTAGTACTCACACACATTGGGTAGAACGTGGTGGTACTCACACACCTTGGTAGAAAGCCTTGGGTGGAAGCTGGTGGTACTCACACACTTGGGTAGAACGTGGTGGTACTCGCACACCTTGGGTAGGAGCTGGTGGTGCTCATACACCTTGGCTAGTAGGTGGTGGTACTCACACACTTTGGGTAGAGAGCCTTGCAGGGAAGCTGGTGGTACTCACACAGCTTGGGTAGAAGCTGGTGGTACTCACACACCTTGGGTAGGAGCTGGTGGTACTCACACACCTTGGGTAGAGAGCCTTGCAGGGAAGCTGGTGGTACTGACACACCTTGGGTAGAACATGGTGGTACTCACACACCTTGGTAGAAAGCCTTGGGTGGAAGCTGGTGGTACTCGCACACCTTGGGTAGAAGCTGGTGGTACTCACACACCTTGGGTAGAATGAGATGGTACTCGCACACCTTGGGTAGAAGCTGGTGGTACTCATGCACCTTGAGTAGAACATGGTAGTACTCACACACCTTGAGTAGAAGCTGGTGGTACTCACGCAGCTTGGGTAGAATGAGGTTTTACTCACACACCTTGGGTAGAAGCTGGTGGTACTCACGCAGCTTGAGTAGAACATGGTAGTACTCACACACCTTGGGTAGAACATGGTAGTACTCACACACCCTGGGTAGGAGCTGGTGGTACTCATGCACCTTGGGTAGTAGGTGGTGGTACTCACAGACCTTGAGTAGTAGGTGGTGGTACTCACCTTGGATGGAAGCTGGCGGTACTCACGCAGCTTGAGTAGAACATGGTAGTACTCACACACCTTGGGTAGGAGCTGGTGGTACTCATGCACCTTGAGTAGAACATGGTAGTACTCACACACCTTGGGTAGAACATGGTGGTACTCATACACCTTGAATAGAACGTGGTGGTACTCACACATCTTGGGTAGAAAGCTGTGGGTGGAAGCTGGTGGTAGTCACACACTTGGGTAGGAGCTGGTGGTACTCACGCACCTTGGGTAGAACATGGTAGTACTCACACACCCTGGGTAGGAGCTGGTGGTACTCTCACACCTTGGGTAGAATGTGGTGGTACTCACACACCTTAGGTAGAAGCTGATGGTACTCGCACATCTTGGGTAGGAGCTGGTGGTACTCACACACTTTGAGTAGAACGTGGTGGTACTCGCACACCTTGGATAGAAACTGGTGGTCCCCGCCTCAGTCTTGGGGTGTTGGCCTGGGTGTGGGGGCCAGTGTGGAGTTGCCGTGCTCTGAGCAACGGCAACTGAGCACGGCAACTCCCTCAGCCCAAGGGCAGGGTGTCAGCAGGACACCTGGGCTTCCAAGAGGTCCACTCCAAGGAGGACACCCCCCCCAGGGGCGTCCAGAAGGTAGAAGACCGACCTTGGTTCTGGATGCATCCAGCCAGCAACTCTGGGTGTGTGTGTGTGTGTGTGTGTGTACATGCACGTGTGTGCATTTGTGTGTGTGTGTGTGATTCTTTTTTTTCTTTTTAGGTCACACCTGGCGATGCACAGGGGTTACTCCTGGCTCATGCACTCAGGAATGACTCCTGGTGGTGCTCAGGGGACCCTATGGGATGCTGGGAATCGAACCCGGGTCGGCCGTGTGCAGGGCAAATGCCCTCCCCGCCGTGCTATTGCTCCAGCCCCGTGTGTGTGTGTGTGTGTGTGTGTGTGTGTGTGATTCTTGATAAACCCTGGAAGGCACACCCACTTGGACTTCCCAGAGGTGCAGAAACACAGTATTCCATGGGGCGCATGGATGTGGCATTCGGGGAAGCTGTTTGTCTTCATCCCTAGCCCTGCACCAGGGCACCTGGGCTTGTGGACACACACCCGGGCTGTGGACACACACCCAGGCTGTGGACACACACACACTCTTACGTCCCCTGGTCCCTGCAGTATAGACATCTGCATGGCTGAGACTGTACCCTCGTCATGCCACATACATGTGCATACTCTCTTACAAGGTCCCTCAAGACACGAATGAGTTTCTTTGATTGGGGGCTGGTCCGCCCAGGTTTGATCCTTGACCTCCCATAAGGCCCCCCCGAGCCCGGCCAGGAGGCATCCCTGAGCACAGAGTCAGGAGTCAGCCCTGACATAGCTGCCTGTGCCTCCCCCCCCCAAAAAAAAAAGAAAACACTTTTTTTCCTTGCCCTTTGGGTCACACCCAGCGATGCTCAGGGGTCCCTCCTGGCTCTGCACTCGGGAATTATTCCTGGTGGTGCTCGGATGAGGGATGATTTTGGGATCGAACCCAGGTCAGCTGCATGCAAGGCAAACCCCCTCCCCACTGTACTCTCGCTCCGG
>NW_026570968.1:52859-54088 GCF_027595985.1 Sorex araneus
AGCGTGATTCAGTGAAACATAGAAAGACGCACCGTGCTCGCTCCTGTGCTCCCCGCAGTGGGTCCCGGGGCCTTGGCAGGGGTGCGGGGGGGGGGTCACTGATTATTCAGGCTACTTGCTGGCGGGCTGGCGAGAACAAGGGCTCTATCTGTTTGGGTTTGTTCGAACATACCGCGCTCGTGTGGAAGGCGTCTCCTAAAATGCTTCCAGATTTTCCTCGGCAGCCTCGGTGCCAAAGGGAAGGGGCGCAGAGGGGGAGAGAGAGAGAGAGAGAGAGAGAGAGAGAGAGAGAGAGAGAGAGAGAGAGAGAGAGAGAGAGAGAGAGACAGAGACAGAGACAGAGAGAAGGGAGACAGAGAGACAGAGAGAAGGGAAAAGGGAGAGAGAGGGAAAGAGAGAAAGAGAGAGACGGAGAGAAAGATGAAGAGAGAGAGGGAGAGTGAAACAGAGAGAGGGAGAGAGAGAAGGGAGAAACAGAGAGAGAAAGAGGGAGAGAGAAGGAGAGAGAGGGAGATGGAAAGAGAGAGGGAGAGGGAGAGAGAGACAAGGGAGAGAGATGGAAAGAGAGAGAGGGAGAGAGAGAGACAAAGAAAGAGAGGGAGAGAGGGGAAGAGAGAGGGAGAGAGAGGGAGAGGGAAAGAGAGAGGGAGGGAGAGAAGAGAGAGAGGGAAAGAGAGAGAGGGAGAGAGAGGGAGACAGGGAGAAAAGAGAGAAGGACAGAGAAGGGAGAGAGGGAGAGAGAGGGAAAGAGAGAGGAACAGAGAGAGGAAGAGACAGAAAGAGACAGAGAAAGACAGAGAGAGGGAAAGAGAGAAGGAGAGAGACGGATAGAGAGAGGGAGAGAGAGGGAGAGAGAGAAGGAGAGAAAGAGGGAAAGAGAGGGAGAGAAAGGGAGAGAGAGGGAGAGAGGGAGAGAAGAGAAGGACAGAGAAGGGAGAGAGAGGGAGAGAGACGGAAAGAGAGGGAGAGAGAGAGGAGAGAGAGGGACAGAGAAGGAGAGAAAGAGAGGGAGAGAGAGACAGTATATGTTGGGAGAAAGGACTCCAAGAGGAGTGACTGTGTTTGCAAACCCTTCACTGGGGGCCGGAGAGAGGGAAACCCACAGACACAGCCGCCCGTGTGGGGCCCGGTCAGCTCAGCGTGTCCCAAGCTCGAGAGAAGACGGGGCAGGCACATGAACCATCCCCTGGACACAAATGCAAACTCTCTCTGCACTTTTAGTTCTGTTT